>NC_064638.1:721643038-721943038 GCF_023864345.2 Schistocerca serialis cubense
TTTAACTAGATATTTTTCAATTTTTTTGATATTGCAATATCGAAAGGCTTAGTATGTCTCATAAGTCTTTTATGCCAAACAGTTAATTCCAACACTAAATGTGAAAAGCTGAAACTGTATGTAATCACCTGAAGATGGGCATAAACCCAAAACTGGTCGCTTTTTAAATAATCCACCATCAACTGTGACTGGCAAAGGATTTTCTTCAACAATAACTGACCTATTTTGAGGACATCATGAGAAAATATGATCCAGTGGAAAAGATGTTAATGCCGGGCAAGATTCAATGCATATGGGGAAGATGGTGAGAAAGGATGAAATGGGTGGATGGATGGGTGGACCACAGAAGTAATGGATTCCAGCCTAGGAAGTCTGCAGGAGGCAGTGAAAAACACAAGAAATTGATGTGCTTCAGTTCATAGGGTCACAGAGAGTTGGAATTGACAAAACAATAAGAGAGAGAGAGAGAGAGAGAGAGAGAGAGAGAGAGAGAGAGGCTTTTATTCAACATTACCATCCATGCACTATGGTGACGAATAAGAGTGGCGAGGGGCGAGAGATGACTTCCTCACTGAACATGACTTTTTGTTCTCAATAAATCTGATTTTCTGTTTTTGGTCTGTTTAAAGTTCTTGGTCTAGTCATATAACTGTCAAACTCTCATTTTGATGTTTTCTGGCACTTTCTGTCACCACAAACATTTCCTTACATGCCTAAGTGTTAAATAATCACAGAAAGGGAATACTTAATTTTTCTCCCAGATTATCTTATAAAGCATTTGTGCATCAAAAGTAGATCAATATTACGTCATGTTGTACTTCCTTGAGTGCTGATTCTATCACATTCAGCATTTCAGTTAGTTGTCCCCAGTTTTAGCAAGCAAAGATGTGAAACTTCCTGGCAGATTAAAACTGTGTGCCCGACTGAGACTCGAACTCGGGACCTTTGCCTTTCGCGGGCAAGTGCTCTACCATCTGAGCTACCGAAGCACGACTCACGACCGGTACTCACAACTTTACTTCTGCCAGTACCTCGCCTCCTACTTTCCAAAGTTTCATATCAGCGCATACTCCACTGCAGAGTGAAAATCTCATTCTGGAAACATCCCCCAGGCTGTGGCTAAGCCATGTCTCCGCAATATCCTTTCTTTCAGGAGTGCTAGTTCTGCAAGGTTCGCAGGAGAGCTTCTGTAAAGTTTGGAAGGTGGGAGACGAGGTACTGGCAGAAGTAAAGTTGTGAGTACCGGTCGTGAGTCGTGCTTCGGTAGCTCAGATGGTAGAGCACTTGCCCGCAAAAGGCAAAGGTTCCAAGTTCGAGTATCGGTTGGGCACACAGTTTTAATCTGCCAGGAAGTTTCATATCAGCGCACACTCCGCTGCAGAGTGAAAATCTCATTCTGGAAACATCCCCCAGGCTGTGGCTAAGCCATGTCTCCGCAATATCCTTTCTTTCAGGAGTGCTAGTTCTGCAAGGTTCGCAGGAGAGCTTCTGTAAAGTTTGGAAGGTAGGAGACGAGGTACTGGCAGAAGTAAAGTTGTGAGTACCGGTCGTGAGTCGTGCTTCGGGAGCTCAGATGGTAGAGCACTTGCCCGCGAAAGGCAAAGGTCCCGAGTTCGAGTCTCGGTCGGGCACACAGTTTTAATCTGCCAGGAAGTTTCATATCAGCGCACACTTCGCTGCAGAGTGAAAATCTCATTCTGGAAGCAAAGATGTACTATATGCAAAATAGAGTATTTTTTATTCTTCTTCCTACACCTAGCTACACATATACTTTCAACTGTTCTCAAAATTTGCCGTAATACTGAAAATACACTGCAAATAAGGAAGGTGAAAGTAACTCTACCTGTGCAACTGGTATTTTATTATTACTTCTTCCAGTATCCTGCACAATAAAACACAGTCAAATCTGCCAAATGCTTTATCAAAGCCAATGAAAGATATGAACATACATAACTATATTTAATGTAATGCTGAAGACCTGCCAGGGTAGCCAGGAGCACTAATGTGCTGCTTCCTGGACTCGGGTAGACGCGCCAGCCCCGGATTGAATCCGCCCGGTAGATTAACAATGAGGGCCAGTGTGCCAGCCAGCCTGGATGTGGTTTTTAGGTGGTTTTCCACATCCTCTGGGTGAATACCGGGTTTGTCCCCACGTTCTGCCTCAGTTACACGACTAGCAGACATTTGAAACATGTTCGCACTGTTCCATCGATTACACTAGACGCAGACAGCTGGGGTACATTAATTCTGTGCCGGGGGGGGCTAGGGGTGGCAGCAGAAAGGGCATCCAACCACCATCTGCAACTTACAATGCCAAATCAACAGTAACAAAGCCGACATCGCATTTCAGCGGGAATAAGGCCTCAAGACGATGATGATGATTTAAAATAATGCTGATCTCATTTGAATACCATTTGATCCTCAAACAGTATACCTGCAACTCTAACTTAACCTCTTCCAAAAACTATCATTGTTATAACTTTTGATGCATCTGACAAGTCTCAGGTTTTGTAACAGTAGCATTTCTGCTGATTGTTGATTTCAAGGAAGGATATTTTATTGACACAAATAAATAACAAAATGACACCCAAATAAAAACCTAACATCGCATTTCCTTTTGGTTTCAAAGTAACTCTGTTGATGACAAAGAGACAAAAAACAAACTGCTAAAGATAGTAAAAAGAAGCATCAGGAAAGAGATCATCAGTTGTTCCGGAATTTAATTAATTTGTAATTTTTTTCTTTAATATCATCACTCATTCACATGAAACTTTTACCAACAGAGAAATAGAAATAGGGAGAAATATTCAGCTACTGCATTATATATTTATAAAACAGAAAACTCAAGTAAAAAATTGAATATTTTTTATGAAAATAAAGCATCAAATGCAGCATGCTTGGTTTCCAAATCTTATCAACAAACCTTACAGTAAAAAAAGAAATAAATGTAATCTACAATAACAAACTTTACAGCATTTTCCATTCAGTTTCTAAAATTTGTAACTGTTTCTTTCCGTAAACATTATTTTGTCCTAGTTATATTTGTCATGATACTGCTTCTCATTTGCTTATATTATTATGAACTGCTCATTCCAGGAAAAACATCTAATTAATGGTCTGTTTTTGGTTTACAGACCAATTGCTGAACATTAGCATAACAATGAGATTAACCTTTTACATCTCAGTCTACACTTTCTTTTGTATATTAAAGGAAACAGACTGCAGCAATTTGTTTGTATTTACTCACTGTCAAATAGTAAATCAAGGGTGAAATCTATGGTTACAGTCATATGTAAAAGCCAGTGACATAATAAAATAATGTAATTATAGCAAACCAAATACTGAAACTCACAAACAAAAAAAGTAAACTGCATATTGTTTCCGCCAATACCACCATGAGTCAGCAAGACAATGTTGCAACACAAATACTTTATATCAACTGTTGGAGACCACTCAAGAAAACCTTGCTCTTTACTCTTGTAGAGATGGAATCAATACACAATTAAGAGGGTTATAGCCCTATTTGAAAATTTCAAATTTTTTTTTTTTTTTTTTTGTTAAAATTTTCTCTGGGATCTCTATTTTGTTGTAGTGTTCATCCCAAATTCATCAGAAACGCCATTATCAAGTTACAAGGCAATTTGTGAAAAAATATCTCTGAAAATCGTCCACAGCAAGAAATAAGTAGCTGACAAGTAATTTCTACAATGACCTAACGGGCATTATCAAAATTAAGAATGTGCTTGAACTTCAAATTGGACCAGCTTGCTACAACTTCAGCACAAAAGTGGAGATGAAAAGCAAATCGAGCAAGTAGAGCAGCAGATGACAGAAGCTGCAACAAAAAAAGCCTGCAGGACCACCATGGAAATGTTGACAATGATGGAGAAACTCATATTGGGTCTGGCAGGATTGCTGTACGGTCCATGGACTGCTGACTATTGAGGTGTGTTTAACTACAAAAATGT
The DNA here is from genome assembly GCF_023864345.2 of Schistocerca serialis cubense. NCBI lineage: Eukaryota > Metazoa > Arthropoda > Insecta > Orthoptera > Acrididae > Schistocerca > Schistocerca serialis. Next base: position 721,647,007 of record NC_064638.1, read on the forward strand.
AACACAAAATTTTAAATGTGTTTTTCTCAAAATAGTATTTTTCAAATTGGTGGAAAATGTAACTAAAGAAAAGTAAATGTGATTATGATCGGTATTTGATGCCAGCATTCTAAATTGAACTTTCTATCAATGTATATAACTGTTTTGCAATATCTTCAAAAATCTAATTTTGGTGCACATTTTTGTCTTGAGTTTGTGGGCAAAAAAAATGACAATTGTTAAAACATACATACACTGACAGAAAATGTATTGAAAATGACTAATACAAAATTATTTTGTTAGGTCCAATAGGAGAACATCGGAAATTCCAGTCAATGGCCAATATTCTGGCTGCAAGGAGCCCTGAAGACAAAAGTGTCCGGAAAAACAATATCATCAGATTTAGCTTTACTTTTATTTTGCCTGGAAAAATATCACAAGAAGCACCTTTTTCATGTGTTCAAAGGGGGCAACCCCTTAAGGAGATATTTATTATCTTGCAATACTGTGAAAAAGAAAGTTGCTACTCACCGTATAGCAGAGATGCTATATACCCTCCTATATAAGAGATACCAACCATTCCCTCCACTGACTCTCCACACTTCTTCTCCCTTTACCACACGGTGCCCTGCTCATCACTACTGATACCACCTCCCTTTACTCTAACATTCCTAATGCAAATGGCTGTACACTACCTTTCCCAATGCCCAACAGATTCCAAACCAACTACCTCCTTCCTAGTCACTATGACTAACTATTTCCTCACCCACAATTACTTCTCCTTTGAAGCCATTACCTACAAACAAATCCGCGGTACGGCTACAGGCACCAGCGTGGCATCATTCTTTGCCAATCTATTCATGCACCATCTAGTGGAATAAACACCCAGAATCCTAAACCCCTTGCCTGGTTCAGATTCACTGATGACATCTTTGTGATTTGGATCGAGGGTGAGGACACTCTATCCATATTCCTCTAGAACCTCAACAACTTCTCCTCTATTTGCTTGAACTTCTCCTCCATTTGCTTCACCTGGTCCTAATCAACCCAACAAGCCACCTTTCTAGATGCTGACCTCCACCTCAAAGATGGCTACATCAGTACCTCTGTCCATATCAAACCTACAAACCATCAACAATAACTCCACTTTGATAGCTGCACCCATTCTATACCAAGAAGTCCCTTCCATACAGCCTAGCCACCCATGGTCGTTGCATCTACAGTGACGAGCGATCCTTCTCGAAATACACTGGGGGTCTCACTGAAGCCTTCACAAACCATAATTATCCTCCCAACCTTGTACAAAAACAAATCTCCTGTGCCTTATCTTTCCAATCTTCCACCACTTCAAAAATTCCCACTGTCCAGTCATAGAGGAGAATTCCCCTCGTAACTCAGTACCACCTAGCAGTGGACCAACTGAATTACATTCTCCGCTAGGGTTTCTACTACCTCTTGTTGTGCCCTGAAATGAGAAATGTCCTGCCCACCATCATTACCACTTCTTCCACAGTGGTATTCTGCCGTCCGCCGAACCTACACAATACACTCTTCCATCCCTACACAACCCCTGCTCCCAACCCCTTACCTCATGGCTCATACCCCTGTAATAGGCCTAGATGCAAGACCTGTCCTACACATCCTCCCACCACCACCTACTCCAGTCCGGTCATAAATATCACCTATCCCATCAAAGGCACGGCTACATGTGAAATGAGTCATGTGATCCACAAGTTAATCTGCAACCACTGCGCTGCACTCTATGTGGGCATGACAACCAACAAGCTGTCTGTCTGCATGAATGGCCACTGACAAACGGTGGCCAAGAAACAAGTGGACCACCCTGTTGCTGAGCACACTACCAGCCAAACATGACATTCTTCATTTCAACGACTGCTTCACAGCCTGTGCCATATGGATCCTTCCCACCAACACCAGCTTTTCTGAATTGTGCAGTGGGGGAACTCTCCCTGCAATATATCCTAGATTCCTGTAACCACCCTGGCCTCAATCTTCATTAGTCATTGTCCTCTCCCATCCAGCCCCTTCTCTGTTCCCATTCCAGCACTACACAGCCCTCATTCCTCCATTGCACCCAGTCCTTTTACTTCTCTCCTTTACTGCTATCCCCCCCCCCCCCCCTCAGTACGTCAAACCTCCCGACTGCACATAGCTGCCCTACAGTCTTTCCACCTCGTCCCTCCATGCATCCCACGACTACCCTACTAACGCTCCCCCTCCCTGCCCCAGCCTCCTCTTTATCCCCACCCAGTCGCCACTCTCATCATGCACCAGTGCTGCTGCTCCAAGTGTGGCCTCAGTTGCCTGAGGCTGCAAACGTGTGTGTGAGTTGCATTTGTGTGAGTGTGCATGTGTGAGTGCGCTGTCTAATTCTGACGAAGGCCTTACTGGCCGAAAGCTATATTTGTGACAGTCTTTTTATTGTGCCTATCTGCAACTCAGCATCTCCATTATATGGTGAGTAGCAACTTTCCTTTTTACAATATTGTTACATTCCATCCTGGATTCTCCATTGTTTCATTTGTTATCTAAGTATTTTTTTTAAAAAAACAGCTTTAGGCACACAAACCCATAAAACATTCAAAATACAACAAGCATAACTAACCAACTACGAGTTTCTATGTCCAGTTACATCCTTAAAAGAATATTAGTATGCAAGATGAGTCATGCAAGATATAACACACTTTTATTTTGTTAACAGTTTCAGGTACCAAACTAAAGTTTTTGAAAAATGATAGTATGCTAAGTAGTATATACTTCAGTGTGTGATAATGTGTCTTAACTCTTGTATCAATGAAGATACTGAAGGAAATATGATTTTTTTAAATAGGACGCCACACTCTTTTGAAAACCATCCTAAAGTGCTTGTAAAGACAAGTACAGTGACATAATGCTTCTTAATGCTGAGGTTGAAACTCTTTCCAAAAGGAAGAAATGTACTAAAACTGGAAAGCGATGTGGCCACAGTCAGCTACTGCAGTGTAAACACAGCCACATAGAGCTCTCACGTGGGACTCCATGAATATATGTAGGAAGACAGGTCTAAGAATATCCTTGCCTACATAGCTCAAGAGGAGACTGCATATAGGGATTAATGGTAGTATCATAACATACACCTTAGCCATATAGGTCAAGAGCAGATTGCAATGATATACCATTATGAATAGTGTATGCATCAATAATAAATCATAAGAGTTGTGACAAGAAGAATTTTAATTACTTATCAGAAAGAAATCAAATCAAGTGTTGTAGAGAGGCTTCTGCAGCTGTAATGAGCATCAAAGTACAAAGTACATAAAAATAGTAGTTAGCATGTAAAAATAACTCAAGAGGAGATTGCAACACAGTTTCGAATGTATGTACTTTCAGTTGTAAATCAAAAATGGTTTGACAAGAAACACTTTAACTATTTGTTGGAAAAACACTGACTCAAGTATTGTAAAAACAACTGTAGTGGAAATCACAATACATACCAAGAAAGAAAAAAAAATTATCATACACGACCTGACACTAGTATCAAAAATACATATTAAGCTCACGTGGAGGCTGTGATACAGTTACAAATGTCTGTATGTATGTATCAGTAGTGAACAGAAAAAGTTATCACACAAGAACTTAAACTATTTATTGGAATAAAAACGAACCAAGCATCATAAGAAAACATTTCAGCTGTAGCAGAAACCACTATGAACAGTATGAATTAAAAAGAAAATCTTAAAGAAAAAAAGACTGATAACAAACTAAATATTATTAATCTGTATGAAACAGAACAGACAGTATTTTGTTTCTCACACATAGCAGAGATTAAAAATACAACTTCCCTACATAGCAGAGATTAAAAATACAACTTCCCTCATAACCACTGAAAATATGACAACCAATGGTACTATGAAGAACTGAAAATCAAAATGGACACCAAGATGTGACATCGCAGCAGCAATTACTACTATGTCACTGGTTGAAGCTCAAAATTAGTACTGTGCATTGCTCTTGGCCCTTCTATAATGTCGAGCTATTGTTGGAATCAGTTACAACTATCACACTTTATCAAAACTTTAACCGCCAACTCACCTCTCCTACCATGTTGATAAAACACCATATGTTATTTTCAAAATAAAATAGCTCTTTTAAAAACTAAAAGGTACAACAATATTGAAAAACTATCAAACATTCAAAGTACAAGTACAACTGACTAATTAAAAGTTTCTATAATGTCAAGTCATGACCTTCAAATGACATTGAAAACAAAATTATTTTCACAATAGCAATGTCGTAATTGGTGAGATGAAGGTTGCAGCTGGCACCTGCTGAAGTGAGTACAGTTTAACTAATCATATTGATTATGGAATTCAAACATTTTACACAAACTTCGACTTGAAATGATGGTTAACGTAGAAAAAAATTTTGAATGGTAGTGTGTAGAACACTTTGCTAAATATAAGTGATTTTACAATAAATGTTTAAAACTGAAAAGAACTTAAAAGAGGGCTATACACAGGAATAAAACCAACACACAGACAGTGATATGATGTGTATCTGAATTAATCATGTGCTGCAGACACACTGTGCTTAGTTTCGCAGACATTGTTCCAGGGAGGACTGTTCTGTAATGTGCAAATGGGAAAGCAACTGCTGCACTAATACAAGGCACACCATGAATTTGCCAAATTGTAAGTACCAACAAATTCCAGACAGAAATGTAATGTCCCTCTCAACAATTTGCTGATTGCAATGCTCCTCTGTGAGCTATTGCACCTTTACTGCAATGCTGTATTTGCCATAATGAGGATTCTGGGTGAGACACAGTTCTTGTACAAGATAAGCATACGTATTTAAGAAAACCATAATTAATACACATTATTATTTGTTAAATGCTGCTTGGTTAGCCAAGGAACATGCAGATATCTGAGGTACATTATAAAAGCAATTTAGATCTAAACCCTATCCAAACCTGTCCAGCAGACAGTTTCTTAAATAAACTACCACATGATTGAGACTATCCAAAGAATCCAGCTCCCCCATACTTATTATTAGATTGTGACACACACAAGGAGTACCACGAAATTGTATGTTGGATGCATGGATTAGTATGTTTCACCAATAATTCTGGTGATACCCTGAGATGATGAGTCACTGCCATCATCAAGAAGAAGGGGGTGCTACAGACTGTCAGTTATTCATTAGTGTAAAACCATTAACAAGTAAGACCCTCTCACCACATTTTACTGTGAAAAGAAAAACAAATTAATTAAGAAATGTGGCAGTGACGTATTTTTCACAAACTAATAATGTACCAACCATTACATCAGTGTTCTGAATGAAAAGCAATTCTACCACATTAGAAGCAATATCATAAAGCATTAAATGGAAACAAAATCATGTTAAATTAACTAATATTGGTAACAAAAAACACTGTTAAGACCAGAGAGAAAAAGAGGGAGAGTGGGAGGCAGAGAGCAAAAGAGAGAAGAGAGAGAAAGAGAGAGATATGCTACAAAGATCACTTGAGCACTATTCATTTGCCTCGCCTTGCTTGTCCTGTTCTTACTAGACACTGCTATGTTGTTTAACTTATTCCTGTCACCACATACTTGTATCTCAGTTTCTCTTATTCATGTTATTTTCCCTGTTTTTCAGGTATACATGATAGTAATTGTGGTTTGAACTGTGTAGTGATTACACAGGAAAGGTAATTTTCCGTGTTCTGCGTAATCTACTGAAATGAACACTCATAAAACTACACACAAATTATTGAGGAGGCAGAGACACCACCTAACACATAATACTAAAAATTTGGCCAACCTTTAGCATCACGTCATAAGACACAACTTTTGTTTATGAAGCTCAGAGGACATTACACTCATACTAAAAATATTTCTGTATTATTAAAATTGCTAGATTGCTAGTGAGGAGTTTTTAACCATGATTAATTAAACCAACTACATTTAATGCAGCATGCAAAAGCTTTACTTCATTGAAATGTTAGATTTAGGAAAGGTCTTTCGACCAAAGTGTGATTAAGTGTATGAGGTTAAAAGGCGATTTTTCTAGACAAAATTGGCCCTTTCCTTTAGTTACGAATATCACAAGAATAATACATATCATTCTAACAATATTACAAGAAGGAAAGTTGCCACTCACCATATAATGGAGGTGCTAAGTCACAGACAGGAACAACAAAAGACACTCTCAATTTTAGCTTTCGACTGTTACAGCCTTCATCAACAATAGACACACATGTGCGCGCATGAATTCACACACACACACACACACACACACACACACACACACACACACACACACACTTCCTTCTCATAATACTGTTACATTCCATCCTGGATTTTACACTGTTTGACTTATCATTTTATTCTAATTAGGAAATCCTCTCACTTGAAGTGTTCTCCATTCTTTCCTACTTTTCCTTTTAATGGGCTATTGCAATGACATTTATGACAAGAGATTACTCTGCACTGTATGGGACTCCTGTCTTAAATAAAAATTCCATGTGTGTAATAACAGCAGCCATCAAACAATATTCAACAGGAACCTATAATGTATTACCATAATTTTTGAAATGGATGTTTTAAAGCAGATAGTCTCACTTTCAACTCTTCAATTGTAATCTATTTGAGGGTAATACCCAAAATTAAGACTGCAGAATTGTAGACAATAATTTGAAAGAGACATTAATTTACATAAATTCTGTATGTAATTTATCAATCATTTTCTTCTGGGTTGGCACCGCAGCCTCAACAACTTTGAAGGACATTATTCCATTGGGCTGGAATAATGTCCTTCTTTATGCACTTTTTTAATGTTAGGACACATTACAAATGGAAAATCGTAATTTCTTTTTTTATATTTAGTGTAACAGTTCTGTTCAATGTTCTGATGCACCAACTATCCAAACAAAAATACAATTAATTCAATGGTTTCTGTCTCACAAAAAGAAATACATAATTGGTCAAACAAACAAGCTTCAAATTCAAATGGGCATAGATAAAAAGCTGTGCTTCCTAGGAGAATCGGTTATTAAAAAGCCAAAAGCAATATAAAATGTCAACAAAGAACATTCAGTTTTAGGAATCAACTACTTCCTAGACGATGTGGTTATCAGTTACCTGCTTTAGTCAAAAGCTTCTCAGATTCCTTAATTACATTTCCTGTTTCAGTTAGTGCGCAGATTCTTATTTTCAGAAAGCACAGCCTTTTTACTTAACAACGGCTTATATCCTTGGAAAAAAGTGCAGAAGGTTGAGCTGAAATAATTACCCTGTGATACACACGTTTGTTGTATTACAACAGCACTCAAAGTCTCTCTCTTCTGATTCAAAATTTTAATGTCAATATTAAGCACAGGAAAAAAAAGAGGGGGGGGAGGGGGAGGGGGGAACCAAACACGGAATGGCAATGCAGAGGAGACAGATACCATAATCAATCTAGATTAGTATATCCACTTAAAATTAGGAGAAATCCGATAAAGTTTAATGTTTTCTGTATTTCAACTAAGTTCTCCACAATACATGAAAAATATTAAACATTAACAATTGCATTTTAAAAGTCACAATATACATGAATGAACTGCATTTGAAAATGTCTTGAGCACTGTTAAAACTAACAGGTCACATACCCTGGCACAAAATATTTATGTGTGATTTTAGAGAGGTGGAGGCTCAACAGAATGTAGTTTTCTGACATGGAGTCGAAAGTTATCATATCGAGAAATAAATTTATGGCAAACTGGGCACTCAAACCTCTCTGGGTAATGTTTTAGATAATGATTTCTTGTGTTTATTACTCTCTTATTACAAAATACACATAAATGAAGATTCTTTTCAAGTCTCACAAATATTGATGACCGCAAGTCAGTGTGTGTTCCTGTAAAAAAGAGAGTAATAAGTATTAGGGACTTCAGAGTGTTTGACGAAACTCAAAACTCAACAGTATTATAGATGGAATGTGATGAAAATCAATGTTATAATGTATGATGAAACATCCCTTACAAATGGAGGATGTGATATCAAAAAACCTTACAGGATAGTTACCAAAGAATAATGGTAGTGGTAATAATCTTTATATCTTTCACTTTTCAAATAATGTATCAACTGTTAGTCATTTATCTGTCTCCTTTATATATCTCCCATATTAGACGGTGTCCTGAATATGCATATTATCATTTTATACAATTATATCAGCTAACTGTGCTTTGACTCCAAATTGCGTATGACTTTCTGTATATTATAAAGCTGCTTCTTAGTAATTTTTCACAGTTACATTATTCTTGTTGAATTTAATAATCTTTCTTATAAAAGTAGGGCTTAAGTGACCTTTAATTTTTGACCCACCACCGCCATTCCCGCATTCTAAAAAATCTTTTAGAAAATAGGTTATAACTGAAGAATGAATTATTTTTCTGACAGTAACATTTTAACAACTGCTCAGTTTGTCTTCCGTAACAGACACAGTTAGTATTTCTTTTACCCTCGCCAAGGCCTTCAGTTAAACAGGAAATAAAATTTTACAAAGGAAACTACATGGAATGATGCCAAAAGACATCCCCATTCGAAGGCAGGAGTCATAGCTTAAAAACAGAAAACAGAGGGTAACCTTACCTAATGACACAACTGGAATAAAACTAATTTCAGAACATTGTGTTCTCAAAATATTAGTACTTGGTCCATTTGTTTTCATAATCTACATAAATTATATACCAAAGACACAGGAGGGCTCTTCAAAAACTGAGCTGTGCTGATGTTAGAAGTATGCCAATACAAAGCCTAAGCACACCCATACAAGATACTGTTGGGGGAATAGTGGGATAGGTATCCAACTGTTTCAAAGCAAACAGTTCATTCTTATTCTTACAAAAACTCCTATTTTGCTAGTTCCATACAAATCAAAATTACTGTAAATACTATAAGTATAGACAATTGGGAACACACTAAATGCAGCTCTGTGTGTGAAATTACTACACATCCAAAGGCTAACAGAAATTGCTACAGCATATGGATAACCTAACTGGAAAGCTCAGTTCTGCCTGCTTTGCACTTAGTACCTACATCGATGTGTTGACCTACAGATTGGAATGCTAGCACATCTGTATAGGGTTCAGAAAGGAATTTCACATTATGGTGCAAAAGTATTTTACCATTATCATCCAACTGAGGCCCATCATTGGAGAAAGGCCTCCTCCACTAGGCTCCCACACATTATGGTCTTCAGTTATTTGCTTCTGTTTTGATTCTACTTGTTTTTTAAAGTCATCTATCCATCTTCCGTTACCCTGCTCTCTCAATCCGCCGCACGCTGTTTATGAAAATCAGCCATTGCAAAAACAATAATCATACAAAACAGTTGTCTCTATAAGCTCTGTTGAAAGTAGTCTCAATTTTCCTCAGTGATGAAACTCGGTTTATTGAATGATCGTTCTATGTGCTCCTAGTGGCAAAATGTAGTACGGTACCGCAAAAGCTTTGCCCACAAAAGCATTAGTTAAGTTTCTTTTGTGTACTGCTCTTTTGCATATATATCCAAAATACTAAGTCTAAAAAATACATAACCACAATAGGAAAGAGACGAGTACCAACCTATTTTCAAAAAAACATACGGACTGATCGAACGCTTTAAGATGGGCCCCCAGGGCTCAAAATGTTTCATGTATTGGAATAAAAATTATAATTTTTAACTGAAGGCAGTTTTTTTATATTTGTAGGCTACAGAAAAGAAAAGAGATTCAAGTTTTGAACAGTTCTTTGCCATAAGAAATACAAACACTCAGGGTGCTGGCTTTTGAAAATTAGTGTGGGTGCTCTAAACCACAGTTCAAAAAGGTTCAAAACCAACACTTTTTTATTAGGTTCTTTTTCTGCACAAAAAGTAATCAACAATCCACATAAAATTGTTTTATTTATTTTCAAATTGCTGTGGAATTTCTAGTTCTCACTCATACAGAATGTGTTCTTACGAACAGTGGATCATTAGATGAAAATATTTTATTGAAGTGTCAAGTTTTTTTAAAGGAAAAAAAAAGGGGGGGGGGCATGCATGGCAGCATTTGCACTCAATTTCTCTTGCGTCATGGTGTTGCGCAGTTGAGTTTCTAATCTTCTAAGGGCGAAGAAAGAACATTCTGCTGTACATGTAGAGAAGGAGGAGATTACTGTTTAACGTCCTGTCGACAACGAGGTCATTAGAGACAGAGCACAAGCTCAGATTAGAGAAGGATGGGGAAGGAAATCGGCTGTGCCCTTTCTAAGGAACCATCCCAGCATTTGCCTGAAGCGATTTATGGAAATCATGGAAAACCTAAATCAGGATGGCCGGACGCGGGATTGTACCGTCGTCCTCCCGAATGCGAGTCCAGTGTGCTAACCACTGCACCACCTCGCTCGGTGTACATGTATAAACTAGTTTAGTTAAAGCTATCTTTATTAGTTTCATTATCTCTGGTACAAAATTTACAGACCAGTTTATTTGTAGAAAAGAAACACAATAAGTCTTCTTTACATCCAACAAAATAATTTTTGATTTACAAAATCTAACATCATATTTCTGTGCAAATTTAATCTTTCTGCATCAAATTCATCTTTGCATAACTGAAATCTTTAGTTTTGGAGAGAAGAAATGTTTCTATTTTCCTTAAGGAAGTCATAGCAGCTTCAGAAAATCAGTCCTCAAAACACAGGATCACAATATCTAAAACTTCAAAATAAATTCTCTGGCAATAATCATCAAGTGAGAAACCTTTTGAATATTTGGAAGTTTCGGATCTCTGACATCAAATTTTTGGATTAGTTCCAAGAAAGAGCTCCACACTTCATCAAAACTATCATCAGTTCAAGATCACTTTACAACATCCAGGAAACTACTAATGTTGTCTGAGGCTTTTTGGAGCTGTAGAGAGGTATTTTGAAGAAAAGCATTCAAAATTTCAACTGGCTCTAAAATTTTAATATGAAGAGTTGTGAAAAAGATAAATTCAAAAGAACATAGCGAATTTAAGAAATCTTTTCCAGCAATGGATTTTTCTGAGCTTGAGTTCCTCAAAGAACAAAACTAACTGTTTGTAATTCTGGAAAATACTTTTGACGAACTCATTCTACAACAACACTAACAGCGCAAAAAGGCTGAGGAGCTACAATATGAATAAAGCTAGCACCTTGCAGAGACTCACATATTGCTCATCACCTGGGGGACTGGCATTAAAAAAAAAAAAACAACAGTCCTTTTTTCACACTTGAAAGACAGTCGCTCATCATGATTTAATTTTGCATTGCCTCTTGGGTCACATGGTTCAAAGAATGCGCCAAACAGTGAACATGCAGCTCAATTTCTCTGACTTTGGATTGCAACCTAGAAAATCCACTGGTCATATTTTACACTCCATCAGTAGCAATACTTCTGCATAACTTGATATCTAGAGAAAAATGAGTGGGTACATCCTTCAAAACTATCAACAATATTGAAACTGTAGTTGATTCATTATTATAGAAACCAAAAATTAATACATTAATTTGAAAATTATTGCCACTGACACATAGAAAGCACACAGGAAATTCCTCATGTTCACATATGTCACTAGTTTCACCCACAATCGTTGAATGGTATTGAGAATATTTTACAAACTTTATCAATGTGTATAACATTTTGCTAGCCATAAGAGAACCTACTTCATTCATTATGTCATATAAAAGCCATCTGTATTTTGTATGCCAATGACAAGAGTGCAAATCGCAGTTATCTTCAGCAACCACAAACATTAATGTATGTCTGTCAGCAACTAACTGAATATGTCATAGACGCATCACTTTTCTTCACCAATGATGGAACCATAGATTTATGTATTACAAAACCCTACAACAAAAAGTAAACTCAGCAAAATGTGGGTATTATGTTACGCAATAAAAAATGTAAACTAAATCTTAAGGCAGCCATACATATAACTGCATGCTTGACAATCACGCTTGTGGAAGTGTGGTTGAGAGTGTGGAGGATAAATGTGTGCAAACATCAGAACTGTACAAGCAGCTTGATGCTTCATTGTATTTCGATTATGCACGCTTGTGCAAGCGGCCAAGCGTGTGTAAGCTTGAGTGGGTGTGTACCAAAAATAGGGAGGCTTTTGGAAGCATTTGCCAATGGTCTGGCTTAATTTAATTCTCATTTGGTTCTTTTAAAATACATTCTTTACGAAGGTTGTACTGTATTGTCGGTCAAGTCAAAGAAAATCAACAGTACTGTGAGATACTGTTTGTTCACGATAACTTGACGTTTGGCGCCAGGACTGTCGGGAACGGATGTACCAACGCGTTATGGATGCGAGAGGTAAGGGGTATGAGTGGAAAGCAGCGTCGGCTGTTTGCAGCTGTGCTGGCATCACTACACGCGTTTTGCGCTTAACGCAAAATGGGACGCGGCACTCGCGAATTACTGCCCGCTTACGTGACAATTCCGTCGGATCGGAAAATCAACAAATTTGTTGACATATTCATCCCGAGAGGTTTACCTACAACTTATGTATTATTTATTTATCCCAAATAATAACAAAGTAAGTAGATGACTGTACAACTTACGACACTATAAACCGAAAGTCATAATCTGATTTTTGGAATCTGTCTGCACACTGTATTTATTAAAGACAGCACAGCAGTAACGTTTACACAGTGCAATTAACTGCGATTGAAAGAAATGTCAAAATGAAGTTCGATAAAGATCACTGTCATTCGTGTTTGATTCAATATCATCACCATCATCGTTGCTTGAGGGCGTGGTATTGATATTAACTTAATCGATGACCATTCCCATCATTCCATCTCGTGTCCAATGCTGTTTGCTTCAGCTTGTGCACTTTCCTGGAGTAACCTTGCCAACTCTGTGCGGTAACTGAAAGGAAAACATCATTAACAAGATTCTGCAATCTTTCCTTTGGCATGTCACCAGTGACAGTGTTCTCCCTGAAATTATGGTGTGTGTGTGTGTGTGTGTGTGTGTGTGTGTGTGTGTGAGAGAGAGAGAGAGAGAGAGAGAGAGAGAGAGAGAGAGAGAGAGAGAGAGAGAGTGTGTGTGTGTGTGTGTTTTCCCCTATGCCAATTCTATCGGATTTACATCGCAGTTATAGGGCGGTAAACGGACCATTTTATGGCCTTTGCTCTCAGCGGTTTGTTTTCCTTTTATCTTTATCCTGAAATCATATTTATGAGGCATTTTGTCGAACTCCTTGCCACATTATCCAAACAATCACAGAACTGGGTAGAATATTACGAACGGCCGTACCTGCAACACCCCCCCCCCCTCCCTACACACCTACATCCACTAGTTTAGTCAAATTTAAGAACTTTGTAAAGTAGTGAACAGTTTCTTGCATGAAACTTCCTGGCAAACTAAAACTGTGAGCCAGATCGGGTTCCCAAGTTCGAGTCCTGATCTCCACTGCAGGGTGAAGATTAGTTCAGGTTTCTTGCATACTGCTCAGCCCCGGATCTACGATATTTCCGAAACGGGGCAAAAACTTCATAGTGGAGCTCCCCAACCCCCCACCCGAGCGGTTGAGAAAGGACCTCAAAATCTGTTTTAAATCTATTTTTTAGAATTTTTTTAGATGCTTCTTTCTAAAGAGTTTGATATACAAAGTGTACAACTTTGCTTCCGCCGGTTTTTCCCCAACATTTGAGGCTTTAATGAAACAAATTGGTTACACATGTATCATTCAAAGTTATCTGCCATCGCTGCCCACTACTTTCTCCCATCTTTCGGGCAGTGTACGAATCCCGCGTCGAAAAAATTGTTAATCTTCTGAAGCGATCCACGAATCGATCCAATTTGTGACTTCTTCATAAGATCGAAGTGTTGGTCAGCCAGGCCATGCTCCATTGATCTAAACAGAAGATAGTCAGAAGGAGCAATGCCTGGAGTATACTGCGGGTGGGGTAGGACTTCCCATTTTAACGTTTCCAAGTACGTTTTGACTTCTTTGGGAACGTGGAGTCGAGCGTTGTCGTGCTGCAAAATCACTTTATCGTGCCTCTCGCTGTATTGTGGGCGTTTGTCTTTTAATGCTCTGCTCAAACGCATTAATTGCATAACGAGCGCCTGTGATTGCTTCACTTGGTTGTAACACCTCTTAGTACAAGACGCCGAGCTGCTCCCACCAAATGCAGAGCATGATCTTGGAGCCGTGAATATTCAGTTTGGCCGCCGACGTGGAAGCATGGCCGGATTATCCCCATGATTTTTTGCGTTTAGGGTTATCGTAATGAACCCACTTTTCGTCCCCGGTCACAATTCGATGCAGAAATCCCTTCCGTTTTTGCCTCTGACGCAACTGTTCACGAACACACAAACATCGTACGTCTCTAGGTTTCAGCTCACACGGGACCCGTTCCTTCTTTATGAATCATGCCCACAGCCTTGAGACGTTTTGAAATGGCTTGCTGTGTCACTCCCACTAAACGTGCCAATTCTTTTTGAGTTTGAAGCGAGTCTTCACTCAGCAATGTCTCCAATTCTTCATCTTCGAAAACATTCTCTCTTCCACCACCGTGCCGGTCTACGACGTTAAAACCACCGTTCTTGAAGCGTTGAAACCACTCACGACACGTCCTTTCACTAATAGCGTCCTTGCCATACGTACTTGAGAGCATTGGATGAGACTCAGCCGCTGTTTTCTGCATATTGAAACAAAACAGTAACACCTCCCGTAAATGACGAGAATTAGGCTCGTAAACTGGCATTTTCAATCAAGATCAACTTCATGATGCAGACACAAATCGACTAATGCTTGAATGAGGTTATGTTGACCGAGATCCAAGGTAACTGCCTGACGTCTGCGATCTGTTTCTTTCGACCGCTACTTACCGTTGTCGCCACCTATCGGGAAACAAAGTTGTACAACTTTTATAAAACGTATACGTTCGAGGAAATGTAAGAATTTATTCTTAAGTGTGTGAAGTGGAGTGCCACGCCTCTTCACACAGCATTCTTCTATCGCACGTCAATGTATTTCGCTCTGTGGAATTCAACCGTATATATTTTGTAATGGAAGCTATCAAACCTACATTCAGGACAGTGGAAACTAAAATGTATTGTTGTGACTATCCTGCTCCCAGTCGGCTGGTTTGACATCCTACTCCTATTTTAAATAATAATAATAATACTGGGTGATGGAATTATTTGTGACCGGGAGAATAAGAACGCTACAGAAAATTTGCACTCTTTATTGCCTATTAGCTAATAACTTTCTCTTTTGTGTGACATAAAATTAAACATAGGAAACATAAAATCAGTAAAGACAAGAGACTAACAATACAGTACACATCTCTTCAATCCTTAGGTCCCAGCATTTCTTTCCTTCTATTCTTGCTACAGCTTTACACGACGTGCTTTCCTCTCTGCGAAACAATCTATTATCTCATCAAAGTTGGTCAAACGTTTTGTTACATGAAAATGTATGAAAATACAGGTTGCCTCTTACCGTAAATAAGACACGTCAAATTGCAGACAGGCGCAATTCAAAGACACTCCGGCCCGAGATGTTGGAGTTGGCGATCGTGTGTGTGTGTGTGTGTGTGTGTGTGTGTGTGTGTGTGTGTGTGTTTGTTAATTGCGCTTTTCTGCAACTTCACGTGTCGTCTTTACGGTACGTAGCGGTCTGACTGTTCCTACATTGTTGATAACCCTACTGGGAGTGTCCACTGTTTGAAAAATCAAAGTGTCGTTGGCTAATACTGAGAAAGTTGTTAATACGAATAGTGGCCACGACTGGTGTGGTTTCTCGATGTGATTACATCTATTTTGTCACTGTGTACTAGATAGAACGAAATAGGCCTTCCTAATATCGCGACAGTTGTAACATGCGCCATATAAGCCAGACTGTTTTGGCACTGTCATATTTATGTAAATGAGGTACGTAAAATTGACGAATGATACACATAACTCACGACGTACCAATATCAAATGTCTATTAGGACCACTAAAAGCAAAAACTTGTGTCAGTGAGTAGTTTCACATTTCACTCATACGCTCCAGTTTCTCAAGCATGAGATCGAAAAGTAGTAGTAGGAAATCTTAACATAAATTTGAAATAGTCATATTCTTTCAAATAAATTGTGTGATGTCCCCGTTTTTTCTCCTTTCTCGTTCTAGCAGACAATCTTGTCATCATTAATAAGGTAACTATCCCTGTCATTGACAAAACTTATTCTCTGGTTCCCTTCACTAACCCTACCAGAATCAGAAGTTCAGGTATCCCCCGTTTATTCCCGGTTAGGCGTTTTCTGCACTATTCCGAGAATAGAACGTAAGGGGAGGAAACCACATCAGGAGGTTCAAAAAATCCGACTTTTTATTGCATAAATCGTTAGCTTAATTATCCAATAATACGCTGTCAAAATTTCAAAGCGAAATTCGCATTCGTTTAGATGTTATGAGCATAGAACCGAGTGCACATCAGGTACAGCGAATGTTTCGATCACGTCCAGAAGAGAATGGGGACTCGACTTCGAAAAACTAAAAAGTCAATACTGAAAAAGTTCAGCACTTATTATGGACTAACAGCAACTGGAGCGAATAGCAGAAACGAATAGCCCTTGGAATGGAACATGAACCGCGCCCTACTCCATTGCATCCCTACGTAAAGCAGGAAATTCTTCCAATATATGAAGATTTATCAAGGGGTGAATTACTGGAGAGATGTTTAGGTGGCTACACACAAAATGCGAAGGAAAAATTTAATTCCACTATTTGGCGGTTAGCTCCTAAACACCTGCACTCCGGACTACAAGTCGTTCAATTGACATTGTATTTACCAGCGGGCTTATTCAATGAGGGAAATTCATTCTTTCTGATGGTCAGGAACGAGGCAGGAATTGTAGTAGGCACGCAAAGATTCAGTTATGCCAAATATACGGAAAACCAGGGCGTGAACCGGCAGAATCGACGTAGTTCATTGGAATCGGAGGAGGTCGGAAAGCAATGCTGCAAGGGCAAAACAGAGCCAATGAGGGAGAAGAAGGATATGTTGCTGGACATCTTACATTATTATTAACTTCCTTGAATTTCTAGTTTCCGAGAATTTATTTTTCAAACGCGTTGATCTCGAAATTACTTTTTTCATTATGAAAATTGATAGTGTGATTCTTCATAAAATTTCTAATTATACGAACCAACTTGTGAGATGATATCATGATTTTAAGGATTTCTTTTTTGCATAATAAGAGAAAAATTGTGAAAATCGAAGTATATTGTTCCAATGCCTGCAAAATTTTTAATTTTGATTATTTTCACCTGGACTGAGGTTCATATTCTTAGAAAATGAGTTATTAATGTAAAATCGAAACCTTTCTGATTTCAGATGAAAATCGGAATAGCTCCATTGCTATTGTTCGAAATATGAATGAAATAATGTCAAACTTTAATTAAATTCTAATCCATTCTTCAGAGTCAAAAAATCAGTGTCAAATAGCCTCCTAATGTAGTTTCCCCCCTTAAAGCGGCTGCTAACTGGGGACTATACAACTGGTAGTGTAGCGATCTGGCAAAATTTTTCTGTCAAAATTTCATCTTCTTGGATACACCGAGAAGATAATATGTGATCTTTCTTACCTGTTACTCCAGTTACTCGTTTATTTTCGCTCTGGTGGTCTGCATCTATGGATTTCTCTAATAATTGACTAGCATTCACCTTTCGGGTTTGACTCAGGTCGTATAGCCCCTTCACCTTTTGTCCTAGAATCAACTTAAGATTCGTTCAGAAATCAACTTAGAATGTGTTCAAAACTGTAAGTACTTACCGAATTTGTCATTTTGTGAAGTTTTTCTCAAATGTACAGAAGTTGTGTATGTTCGGTACCTATGTGAAAATGTCATTGTCGAAACTGAGAACAGCACAAAGACAGATGGGTCGAAACAAATGTACCATTAGATCCCTTGAACACACATAGTTGGGACCACCAATCAAGAAAGTGCGAAATGAGTTTACCAATGAATTTCTGTCATCAAAGGAGAAAGCAGAATGAGAGTATAGACGCCATTAAATTTTAGCTGATTTCTGAATGTTACCGTAAACATAAATGCATCACTTCTATGATGAAGGTAGTACGCAGTGCTTGCAAAAATCGAAGAGTAATTAAAAGACAGTCTCTTGGTGGGATGCCGCGCCACACTTTTGTTTCCTGTTATCGAACATTTGATTATACAATAGACGAGAGATGTTCGAAATTTGCGTACACTGATTTTAATTAAGTAAATATTGTTTCTTGGAAACATTAATATGTACTCCTCTACCCTTTTTTCCTACTTTTTCATTTTTATGTTTCGTCACGATTTTTATTCATTAATAATAACGCAGCGGCGGCGGCTACTGCCTCGGGTTTTAAGAATACCTGCAACAAGTACTTGCAACAGTTCAGCGGCTTGAAGCAGTAATCTTGAGCAAGTTTTTGCTTTAACATAAACACCTCAGCAAGTGCTTACGGAAGTTAATTGATAGTGGGCAGAAGCCTTTCGTAATACTTCGCCTCTACGGGCGGCTTGACGTTGGCAGTGCTCGGAGACAAATTAATTCCTTTCGAGTTGTGCCGATTTTGTCCGCTTATGACAGCACTAGCGCAATCGTCAAGTTATCGTGGGCAAAAAAAGTAATTTCCATAGCGTGTCTACCGCGAATAGTTAACATGGGAATAATGTTTAGGTTTATAAGTACTCTTTACTCCACATTTAATATGCTATCTTTTTTTCCGTAACTCAAGGCAAAAGGTTGCCAAAGCCAGTGCATCGTCTGAGCTCGCCATTTTCTGATAAACAAACTAATGCCTGAATAAGACTGCTTGAGCCTGTGTTGTTGTTGTGGTCTTCAGTCCTGAGACTGGTTTGATGCAGCTCTCAATGCTACTCTATCTTGTGCAAGCTTCTTCATCTCCCAGTACCTACTGCGGCCTACATCCTTCTGAATCTGCTTGGTGTATTCATTCTTGGTCTCCCTCTTCGATTTTTACCCTCCAATACTAAATTGGTGATCCCTCGATGTCTCAGAACATGTCCTACCAATCGATCCTTTCTTCTAGTCAAGTTGTGCCACAAGCTCCTCTTCTCCCCAATTCTATTCAATACCTCCTCATTAGTTATGTGATCTACCCATCTAATCCTTCAGCATTCTTCTGTAGCACCACATTTCGAAAGCTTCTATTCTCTTCTTGTCTAAACTATTTATCGTCGACGTTTCACTTCCATACATGGCTACACTCCACACAAATACTTTCAGAAACGACTTCCTGACATTTAAATCTATACTCTATGTTAACAAATATTTCTTCTTCAGAAATGCTTTCCTTGCCATTGCCAGTCTACCGTGTGTAGATGCCAGAAATTTGTGCATCCTTGCTCATGCACGCTGTTACGTGTGTGGCCGCCTTAATTGCTCCACAAAGAATGCTACAGAGTGGGTGAAGATTTATTAATACAAAGCAGCCAGTTTAAATCTCTGTCAGCCGCTGCCCGTATGGCGGAATGTTCAAAGCATTTCATAATGTTTCCGTGAGAGGACGCTGAGCGGTTATCACATTTTTCTGGAAGAGTGAGCAACACTTTAGTCGAGACGGTGTAAAACGATCCCTTACCGCTTGCAGCATTGTTGCCAGCTTTCAACTGCTAATGGCTACAGCCGAAAATAGTAGCCATATACGGAGCCGTCACAGCAATGTGGCGTTGCCACAGAGTTGTTAACAAAATCGCGTTACGTTGAGGCGGGAATCGCGTTACGTTGAGGCAGGCCCGCAAAGGTCCCACACCCAGCCCACTGTAGCTGTCAGGCATCAACTTATACACTGACTCAAAAATGCTCAGACGTATGGGCCAATACGAAAGCACGATGTCAAAACTGAAATAACTGACAGATTGGAATTTCTCCCCAACTTTTCTGTTTTAATTTTGTGTTGGTACTGAGAGCCCCAGAAAAATTAGAGGAAGCACCCACAGAGTCGGCATCCCAGCAAACATTAACCTACAAAACGCTCTCTTTTCTATGGTGAGAACACGTTCATGAGCATGAAGGGAAATCTCGAGAATAACAAAATTGGAACTGATACTTGTTCCTCTGTGCCACAAAACCAACTCCGTCCATGTGAGGTGCAGCTATGCATGCCATATCATTACTAGCTACCGACTCAGTGAACTGAGACTTAAGGAATTACTGGAATAAGGAAACGACTCATACTGATATCTGGGTATTAATAATTTGTAAGGATATGAAATGTAATTCTTTCATAGGCCAGATGTAGGTAAAACGGCTGCTAGACTGTGTGTAATTGGTAGGATACTGGGAAAACATAGCACGGCTACAAAAGAGATTGCTTACAAAACACTCATGTAACACAGCCTAGAATATTGCTCATAATAATAATAATAATGTAACATTGAAAAATAGGTAATAAAGCAGGCCTTAGATACACAACCGTGTAGAACCATAGTGCCTAAATCAATATGTCTCTGTTACAGAGGGCATTCCATAAACATTCACAAGTCCTTAAACTAACCACTATGGAACAATAACGAAAAATACGAACATGTAAAATCCAGTTTAGTAGTAAGGGCAACAACTCACCAAATTGTAGAGGTACTGAGTCGTGAACAGGCGCACACACACACACACACACACACACACACACACACACACACACACACACACACACACACACACACAGCACAGCACAGCACACACCTATGCACCTACCTGATACCTTCTACATACAGGATGTTTCAAAACTCAACAGCAAAACTTCAGGAATGGATTCCTCATATTAGAAGGAAAAAAAAGGTTACATCAGTATGGGTCCTGAAATGCAAAGTTACCTATTTATTTGACCATCAATTTTGACAGACTGCACTATGCATCTGTAACAACAGCTAGTATACACTCTGGTTACATATCAGAGGAAATATTCGAAGTAATCTCCTCCTGTCTGAACACAGGCCTCTGTTCATCATCTCATTGAATTCTATATGCGATCATAAGTTCTTGGTTCAGTTCACACTGTCTGAGAAGTCACACAAAGATTAGGTTCATCCACAACAGCAGTTGAATACATAAGAGACTTTCTGTGTCCCCACAGGTGAAAGTCCAGAGGGTTTAAGTCAGTTGAACAGGGTGGCCAAGCAATTGGTCCATCTCTACCTATCCAGCACTCAGGAAAATGTGCATTCAGATGCCTCCAGGCACATAGACTGAAATGCGGTGGCCACGACTGGTGTGGTTTCTCGATGTGATTACATCTATTTTGTCACTGTGTACTAGATAGAACGAAATAGGCCTTCCTAATATCGCGACAGTTGTAACATGCGCCATATAAGCCAGACTGTTTTGGCACTGTCATATTTATGTAAATGAGGTACGTAAAATTGACGAATGATACACATAATTCACGACGTACCAATATCAAATGTCTATTAGGACCACTAAAAGCAAAAACTTGTGTCAGTGAGTAGTTTCACATTTCACTCATACGCTCCAGTTTCTCAAGCATGAGATCGAAAAGTAGTAGTAGGAAATCTTAACATAAATTTGAAATCGTCATATTCTTTCAAATAAATTGTGTGATGTCCCCGTTTTTTCTCCTTTCTCGTTCTAGCAGACAATCTTGTCATCATTAATAAGGTAACTATCCCTGTCATTGACAAAACTTATTCTCTGGTTCCCTTCACTAACCCTACCAGAATCAGAAGTTCAGGTATCCCCCGTTTATTCCCGGTTAGGCGTTTTCTGCACTATTCCGAGAATAGAACGTAAGGGGAGGAAACCACATCAGGAGGTTCAAAAATTCCGACTTTTTATTGCATAAATCGTTAGCTTAATTATCCAATAATACGCTGTCAAAATTTCAAAGCGAAATTCGCATTCGTTTAGATGTTATGAGCATAGAACCGAGTGCACATCAGGTACAGCGAATGTTTCGATCACGTCCAGAAGAGAATGGGGACTCGACTTCGAAAAACTAAAAAGTCAATACTGAAAAAGTTCAGCACTTATTATGGACTAACAGCAACTGGAGCGAATAGCAGAAACGAATAGCCCTTGGAATGGAACATGAACCGCGCCCTACTCCATTGCATCCCTACGTAAAGCAGGAAATTCTTCCAATATATGAAGATTTATCAAGGGGTGAATTACTGGAGAGATGTTTAGGTGGCTACACACAAAATGCGAAGGAAAATTTTAATTCCACTATTTGGCAGTTAGCTCCTAAACACCTGCACTCCGGACTACAAGTCGTTCAATTGACATTGTATTTACCAGCGGGCTTATTCAATGAGGGAAATTCATTCTTTCTGATGGTCAGGAACGAGGCAGGAATTGTAGTAGGCACGCAAAGATTCAGTTATGCCAAATATACGGAAAACCAGGGCGTGAACCGGCAGAATCGACGTAGTTCATTGGAATCGGAGGAGGTCGGAAAGCAATGCTGCAAGGGCAAAACAGAGCCAATGAGGGAGAAGAAGGATATGTTGCTGGACATCTTACATTATTATTAACTTCCTTGAATTTCTAGTTTCCGAGAATTTATTTTTCAAACGCGTTGATCTCGAAATTACTTTTTTCATTATGAAAATTGATAGTGTGATTCTTCATAAAATTTCTAATTATACGAACCAACTTGTGAGATGATATCATGATTTTAAGGATTTCTTTTTTGCATAATAAGAGAAAAATTGTGAAAATCGAAGTATATTGTTCCAATGCCTGCAAAATTTTTAATTTTGATTATTTTCACCTGGACTGAGGTTCATATTCTTAGAAAATGAGTTATTAATGTAAAATCGAAACCTTTCTGATTTCAGATGAAAATCGGAATAGCTCCATTGCTATTGTTCGAAATATGAATGAAATAATGTCAAACTTTAATTAAATTCTAATCCATTCTTCAGAGTCAAAAAATCAGTGTCAAATAGCCTCCTAATGTAGTTTCCCCCCTTAAAGCGGCTGCTAACTGGGGACTATACAACTGGTAGTGTAGCGATCTGGCAAAATTTTTCTGTCAAAATTTCATCTTCTTGGATACACCGAGAAGATAATATGTGATCTTTCTTACCTGTTACTCCAGTTACTCGTTTATTTTCGCTCTGGTGGTCTGCATCTATGGATTTCTCTAATAATTGACTAGCATTCACCTTTCGGGTTTGACTCAGGTCGTATAGCCCCTTCACCTTTTGTCCTAGAATCAACTTAAGATTCGTTCAGAAATCAACTTAGAATGTGTTCAAAACTGTAAGTACTTACCGAATTTGTCATTTTGTGAAGTTTTTCTCAAATGTACAGAAGTTGTGTATGTTCGGTACCTATGTGAAAATGTCATTGTCGAAACTGAGAACAGCACAAAGACAGATGGGTCGAAACAAATGTACCATTAGATCCCTTGAACACACATAGTTGGGACCACCAATCAAGAAAGTGCGAAATGAGTTTACCAATGAATTTCTGTCATCAAAGGAGAAAGCAGAATGAGAGTATAGACGCCATTAAATTTTAGCTGATTTCTGAATGTTACCGTAAACATAAATGCATCACTTCTATGATGAAGGTAGTACGCAGTGCTTGCAAAAATCGAAGAGTAATTAAAAGACAGTCTCTTGGTGGGATGCCGCGCCACACTTTTGTTTCCTGTTATCGAACATTTGATTATACAATAGACGAGAGATGTTCGAAATTTGCGTACACTGATTTTAATTAAGTAAATATTGTTTCTTGGAAACATCAATATGTACTCCTCTACCCTTTTTTCCTACTTTTTCATTTTTATGTTTCGTCACGATTTTTATTCATTAATAATAACGCAGCGGCGGCGGCTACTGCCTCGGGTTTTAAGAATACCTGCAACAAGTACTTGCAACAGTTCAGCGGCTTGAAGCAGTAATCTTGAGCAAGTTTTTGCTTTAACATAAACACCTCAGCAAGTGCTTACGGAAGTTAATTGATAGTGGGCAGAAGCCTTTCGTAATACTTCGCCTCTACGGGCGGCTTGACGTTGGCAGTGCTCGGAGACAAATTAATTCCTTTCGAGTTGTGCCGATTTTGTCCGCTTATGACAGCACTAGCGCAATCGTCAAGTTATCGTGGGCAAAAAAAGTAATTTCCATAGCGTGTCTACCGCGAATAGTTAACATGGGAATAATGTTTAGGTTTATAAGTACTCTTTACTCCACATTTAATATGCTATCTTTTTTTCCGTAACTCAAGGCAAAAGGTTGCCAAAGCCAGTGCATCGTCTGAGCTCGCCATTTTCTGATAAACAAACTAATGCCTGAATAAGACTGCTTGAGCCTGTGTTGTTGTTGTGGTCTTCAGTCCTGAGACTGGTTTGATGCAGCTCTCAATGCTACTCTATCTTGTGCAAGCTTCTTCATCTCCCAGTACCTACTGCGGCCTACATCCTTCTGAATCTGCTTGGTGTATTCATTCTTGGTCTCCCTCTTCGATTTTTACCCTCCAATACTAAATTGGTGATCCCTCGATGTCTCAGAACATGTCCTACCAATCGATCCTTTCTTCTAGTCAAGTTGTGCCACAAGCTCCTCTTCTCCCCAATTCTATTCAATACCTCCTCATTAGTTATGTGATCTACCCATCTAATCCTTCAGCATTCTTCTGTAGCACCACATTTCGAAAGCTTCTATTCTCTTCTTGTCTAAACTATTTATCGTCGACGTTTCACTTCCATACATGGCTACACTCCACACAAATACTTTCAGAAACGACTTCCTGACATTTAAATCTATACTCTATGTTAACAAATATTTCTTCTTCAGAAATGCTTTCCTTGCCATTGCCAGTCTACCGTGTGTAGATGCCAGAAATTTGTGCATCCTTGCTCATGCACGCTGTTACGTGTGTGGCCGCCTTAATTGCTCCACAAAGAATGCTACAGAGTGGGTGAAGATTTATTAATACAAAGCAGCCAGTTTAAATCTCTGTCAGCCGCTGCCCGTATGGCGGAATGTTCAAAGCATTTCATAATGTTTCCGTGAGAGGACGCTGAGCGGTTATCACATTTTTCTGGAAGAGTGAGCAACACTTTAGTCGAGACGGTGTAAAACGATCCCTTACCGCTTGCAGCATTGTTGCCAGCTTTCAACTGCTAATGGCTACAGCCGAAAATAGTAGCCATATACGGAGCCGTCACAGCAATGTGGCGTTGCCACAGAGTTGTTAACAAAATCGCGTTACGTTGAGGCGGGAATCGCGTTACGTTGAGGCAGGCCCGCAAAGGTCCCACACCCAGCCCACTGTAGCTGTCAGGCATCAACTTATACACTGACTCAAAAATGCTCAGACGTATGGGCCAATACGAAAGCACGATGTCAAAACTGAAATAACTGACAGATTGGAATTTCTCCCCAACTTTTCTGTTTTAATTTTGTGTTGGTACTGAGAGCCCCAGAAAAATTAGAGGAAGCACCCACAGAGTCGGCATCCCAGCAAACATTAACCTACAAAACGCTCTCTTTTCTATGGTGAGAACACGTTCATGAGCATGAAGGGAAATCTCGAGAATAACAAAATTGGAACTGATACTTGTTCCTCTGTGCCACAAAACCAACTCCGTCCATGTGAGGTGCAGCTATGCATGCCATATCATTACTAGCTACCGACTCAGTGAACTGAGACTTAAGGAATTACTGGAATAAGGAAACGACTCATACTGATATCTGGGTATTAATAATTTGTAAGGATATGAAATGTAATTCTTTCATAGGCCAGATGTAGGTAAAACGGCTGCTAGACTGTGTGTAATTGGTAGGATACTGGGAAAACATAGCACGGCTACAAAAGAGATTGCTTACAAAACACTCATGTAACACAGCCTAGAATATTGCTCATAATAATAATAATAATGTAACATTGAAAAATAGGTAATAAAGCAGGCCTTAGATACACAACCGTGTAGAACCATAGTGCCTAAATCAATATGTCTCTGTTACAGAGGGCATTCCATAAACATTCACAAGTCCTTAAACTAACCACTATGGAACAATAACGAAAAATACGAACATGTAAAATCCAGTTTAGTAGTAAGGGCAACAACTCACCAAATTGTAGAGGTACTGAGTCGTGAACAGGCGCACACACACACACACACACACACACACACACACACACACACACACAGCACAGCACAGCACACACCTATGCACCTACCTGATACCTTCTACATACAGGATGTTTCAAAACTCAACAGCAAAACTTCAGGAATGGATTCCTCATATTAGAAGGAAAAAAAAGGTTACATCAGTATGGGTCCTGAAATGCAAAGTTACCTATTTATTTGACCATCAATTTTGACAGACTGCACTATGCATCTGTAACAACAGCTAGTATACACTCTGGTTACATATCAGAGGAAATATTCGAAGTAATCTCCTCCTGTCTGAACACAGGCCTCTGTTCATCATCTCATTGAATTCTATATGCGATCATAAGTTCTTGGTTCAGTTCACACTGTCTGAGAAGTCACACAAAGATTAGGTTCATCCACAACAGCAGTTGAATACATAAGAGACTTTCTGTGTCCCCACAGGTGAAAGTCCAGAGGGTTTAAGTCAGTTGAACAGGGTGGCCAAGCAATTGGTCCATCTCTACCTATCCAGCACTCAGGAAAATGTGCATTCAGATGCCTCCAGGCACATAGACTGAAATGCGTGAATGAAACGTTGTGCATGAAATACATTTGTCGACAGGATCCAAGTGGCATGTCTTCTAAGTACTCAGGAAACACAGTACATAAGAAATCTGTGTAGTTAGGTCCAATAAGTCTCCCTGGGGTGTCACATCATCCCAACAAGGAATTGTCAACAATGGCTGTCCATATGTTAATGGGGAACTTCTGCTGGAGAGACGACTGGAAGTTGTATGGCGATTTGAGTCCGCCCACATTTGCTGGTTATGCAAATTCTGGAGTCCAGCCCTTATGAATGTCAGCGAGTAAAGCAACAGCTGCAAAGTTGGGCATCATAATACTTTGCTGCAGAAACCACTGGCAGAACGTTACCTTTGGAGTATAATCTGCAGAAGACAAGACTTGTACATGCTGCAGATGGTATGGATGGAGCATATTTTCACATAAATATCACCAGTTTGTCATGTGCAGCACATTCCTCTACAAGCCTAACCACCTTGTACTGATCCCAGGACTTTCCTCCATAGCATTGAGTAGATCTTCCTCATCCTCTGGCATTTTACATCTAAGCCGAGCCCCATTGTCTGTGGACACGTGAAACTCCCTTGTTCACAGAGGCCAAGATCATCAAATGTCTTTCGGTCTGGTAATCTGCACAATGGGTAGCATTCCTGGTACAAGTGACATGTCTTTATGCATTGTCATCTGCCAAACCATACATGCAATGCATGGTCACCAGCTCTTGGTTGGTTTATATTTCTTGAATGTATACCACAGGCCATCACAAACCTACCCATATGCACTTTGCAAAGGGCTGCAGATACATTTAAAGCCTACTACTTATGAATCACTTCAGAGCATACTGCAAACCGCAATTGCTAACTACAGAACACCTACATATTTAACTAGTGATAACTGTACTTCGTCTGCATTGGATATTCAGGCCCATATCACATTGATTCACAACTTGTTTAATTGTGTAACACTTGTAAGTGGCATCACACATTTTCCTGTGGCAAACAGCATTTGTCAACACGCATTGCGTAACAGTAACATGCTCAAATAAGTTGGTAACTATGCAGTTCTGGGCCCATATTGACATAGTCATTTTTATTTTTCCTTCTTCTCCTTTTTATATAAGGAATCCATTCTTGAAGTTTTGCCATCGAGTTTTGAAACACCCTGCATTTATACTGTTGAATTCATTTGATTTTGTGATATTCTGTCTCAATGAACTTTGAACTGGTTTGTTGCAAATCATGTATTCTGCCTTTTTCAAAAGATATCTGGAGACTGATTTTTTCTGCACCATCTATAAAGAATTTAATCTGATTCTGGGCTCATCGAATGTTGTGAGTGAAGGCTGCTGAATTGTCTGCAAATGCAAAGCAATCTACAGATAACTTACCTCTGTCTAAAATGTCTGACTGTTGATGATTGTTTTCTGTTTGTGTAATTTATGAAGGTAACCTCAAAAGTAAGGTCTCCTATTTTTTTGTATGTACATAGACCTGTTTATTTCTACATTGGCTTACATCAGTTTACAGCTTGAACGTTTAGCTATTTTTCAACATAATCACCATTTCTGTCGATGCATTTTTGTAGACACTGTGGCAGTTGTTGTATGCCCATGTCATACCAACTCACTGCCATGCTGTTCAGAATGTTATGAACCTCTTCTTTCACCTCGTCGTCAGAGCTGAATCGCTTTCCGGCTAAATGTTCTTTTAACCTACGGAACAGGTGATAATCACTTGGTGCCAAGTCAGGACTATAGGGTGGATGGTGATTATGTTCCACTGAAACTGTTGCAGGAGAGAAATGGTTCGCCAAGCGATGTGTGGGCGAGTGTTGTCATGGAGAATGTGTACGCCCTTACTCAATATTCCTCTTCTCAGGGTCTGAATTGCCCATTTGAGTTTTTTCGAAGTCTCTCAGTACCTGTCAGCATTGATTGTGGTCCCAGCAATTCAGCTCCATCAACAAGGTAAAAGAAGAGGTTCATAACTTTCTGAACAGCATGGCAGTGAGCTGGTATGACGTGGGCATACAAAACTGCCACAGCGTCTACAAAAATGCATCGACATAAATGGTGATTATGTTGAAAAATTGCTAAATGTTCAAGCTGTAAACTGATGTAAACCACTGTAGAAATAAACAGCTCTATGTACTTATAAAAATGTAGGAGACCTTACTTTTGGGATTACCCTCTTATGTATCACTTCTCCAAGGACACAGTTGAAAAGTAATGGAGATAACCCATGTGGTAGTCTTAATTCCATTTTGATTTCTACAGGCTCTGAAATGTCCCCTATATATTTAATTTGGAATTTGTGTCTTTCAGTGTTTGTTTTATGATTGGAAGTGCTTTCAGATCTACACAGTTTTCTTTTAATGTTTGGAAGAGTGGTTCGCAGACAGCTAAGTCATACATTTCTTTAACTAAACTCCTCCCGAACAGGCCATGAAGGCTCAATGGTACTGATCGGCCTCCATGTCATCCTCAGCCCATAGGTGTCACTGGATGTGGATATGGTGGGGCACATGGTCAACACACCGCTCTCCTGGCCATATGTCAGTTTCCGAGACCGGACCACTACTTCTCCTCAGTTTGCCTCACAAGGACTACGTGCACCCTACCTGCCAACAGCACTCGGCACACCGAATGGCCAACTATCTGGGTGCTAGCACAGCATGACGTGCTTAACTTTGGTGATCTGACAGGAACCAGTATTACCATTGTGGCAAGGCCGTTGGCTCATATGTTTCTTTGGAATCAACAAATGTGCAGACCAAATTTTTGCTGTAAATCCTTTGATTTGAGAATTAGTTTTAGGTTCGAGATTTTCTCTGGTCACAAATGAGCTGATACACCTCAATTTTTTGGTTCTTTCTTTGCTATGTCAAGAAGACACTGGGATAGAATTCTGTGTGCAACTGATATTAATGAGATTCCCCTGCAGTTATTTACACATTTTCTGCCTCCCTTCTTGTGTAATGGGCAAATAATGCATTTTTTGAATCTTCTGGAATTTGTTCTGTTTTCTAAATGTCTTGCAATATTTTGTTGATTTCTTTATGGTGTTTGAGCCTGCTGATTTGAACAGTTTTGCTATGATTTAATCTCTCCTCTTCCTCCAATGCTTAATTGTTTTTGAGTCTTTTGATCTGACTGGCAATTTCTTCTTCATCTGGTGGTAATGAACTTGAATTAGTGTCCTCAGGTTCTTGTGGTGGGAACCTCTGTGTTGGTTTTGAGCAGTTATGTAATTCTTTGAAATATCTGGCAAGTTCCTTGCAATGTTCCACATTGTTTAGAGCCCATTGCCTATTTTCTTTTTCGAAATAGGGACTTTATGGTTGATATCCCATTTAACTTTGTTTTAAGTGGCAGACAATCATAATAAAAAAAAGGGCTGTTAAATATTTCAGCTTTTGGACAAAACAGTACACAAGCACAAATACACACATGGCTACCATTTCTGAGCAGTTGGGGGCTGGACTGTGACTGCTTCTGACAAGAGCTGGGGAGGGTGGTGGGGATGAGGAGGCAGCATGGGGTGGGGAGGGGAAGGGATAGCAAGGTAGTGGTGGGGGAAGATGCTATACTGCAAGTGGGAGCATGCAGGAATGTGATGGGGAGACAGTATGGGCTGCTAGGTGCAGAGTTGAAAGGCTGTGCTGGGGAGGGCGGCCAAGAATATGGGAGATGGGAGAGGAAACAAGTAGGGACGGAGTACAGTCTAGTAGTTACATTGGACAATCTAGTAGGAACATTGGTGGGTTGGAAGGTATGTATAGTGCTAAAGTGGCAGCAGTAAAGGGGATAGGTAGGTAGAGGGCACAGACTAGTGAAGATTGAGGCCAGAGGGTTTACAGGAATGAATGATATTTTATAGGTTACTGGATTCTTCCTACCAACACCGGCTATGCTCATTTGTGCAGGTGGGATCTCTTCCGACAACATACCTTCCATTCCCACAAGCCACAACCTTTGTTTGTCCTTGTTCTCAACGTATCCATCCCCTTCCTTACTCCCACTTCAGCACAGCCTCCCGACTCTGCACCTAGCAGCCCACCCTGCGGCCGTGATGACACTGCATGTTCCCACAGGAGCAAAGCACTTTCCTCCAGTTGTACCCTGCTGCCTCTTCTCTTCTCTGCCCCATACGTCTTCCTTACCCCAACATCCACTTCAGCAGAATGGTGCTCATGTCAGATGCAGTCGCACTCCGCAGTCAGGCCTCATTTGCTGAAGACAGTGGCCAAGTGTATGGTTGGGATTTTGTGTGTGTGTGTGTGTGTGTGTGTGTGTGTGTGTGTGTGTGCTGTAGCTCACAAACCAATTCATATAAAAGCTAACAAAGTTTTCAGTCCTGTTTATGTGTCTGTCAACAACGCAGTGCCTCTACTATCCAGTGTCATGTCATCTACACTTTAACATAATTTACAGTCAGCTATAACATTTCATAACATATGAAATACACATTTGTGTATACGGTAATATCAATTACAAAAGAGAGGGTCCTTTTTTCTCTTGACCAAGCCCTAAGATGAAATCTGTGCACAATTTCCACTGATCCAAGAGGATTTAAAAATTCAAATTTTTGCAGTGTAAGCAAAGATACTGAAGCAATGTTTTCAACCTATCCAGGAGTCATAGAACCACAAATTTGTTTTGCAGTAGATGATAGGCGTTTCACGCAATTTTTATCATAAATGGTATGTTATGGAAGTGTTTATGACCAGTTTATTTTATGATTTACTTTTTGTTGTCATTGCTACTGTAATTTTACAACAGACGTGTGTATCTCAAAATTAAAATCCTTGTGTTGTTTTTTCTTCACATAAAATTAATGATCTATAATACTGAGTTTCCAGTTTTATAAATCCATTCAGTTTGTGACAACTGGCATTCTTCTGAAGGCTTTGGCAGAAACAATTGTAGAACTATTAGCATAATTAAATGGTGAGCCACCTTTACAGGTCATCTTGTTTGGCTTGCAGTTAGCACATTTCCAAATACTTGAGGACAAGTACAGTTTGTGTCAGTTTCAAATTAAACTTTATTTCACCAGTTCCAAATTTGTAATTTTGCTCTCTTGGCTGCATTAGATAGTTGTGACAGTTTCATTTCCAACTAATATCAGATTTCAGAGAGTGGAATTTGGTTGAATTCATCTCTTTGAAACGTATACTACAAATAAACAAAAACTTCTACAGCTCCATTTTAAAAGAGTGAAGCTAACAACAATACATTTGTAATTAATATAGGTTTAACAAAGACTGTGCATCATTTAGTACAAATTTTTTCACATTCAGTCTCCGTGAAAACAGGATATTATGATATCTCAACTGGTTTTGAGACTACCTGAGGCAAATAGCTTCGCTGAATAACCCTCTATATGCAACTGAAAGCTCTGACTCATTATGAAATATATGATTTTAATGGGAAACTGTTGTTGTCTGTTACCAAAAGACCTAGAACACTGACATTAACTCTGGTGGTAGTATGGTCAGAGCAGAAGAGATCAAAACAGACACATTCTCAGTAACTTCTCCATTGAAAATTAACCGATTTTATTCGTCACAGTAAAAGCATTGTTAGTATTTTTAGTCCAAAAATATTCAGTGACATCTCACACAGACTGAATGACAGGGTAACAGATAACATATCCCATATTACAATCATTCGATCTTCATTGTCAAATATGATACATACCACTGTAGTAGTGCTACCTGTTATTTGCGCACAATGAAATCAAAACGGAATGGAAAAGACAGTGGACATTACAACAGTATGTAAGTTAAGTGGACAATAAGAACTCTACAAAACTTGCAAAGCTTTGGAAGCCAGTTGCATTAATGCAACAATTCACTATCTTTAAACAGTGGTCTAAGACGTTATCTTTATCCACTATATTTGAAATAATGAGATAGCAGATAAAATTATAATTGTGATCTACTTATTCCAAGATGGAAATTACGGTTTCCTCATTTCAGTAACCATAGTACACAACAATTGATTGCATTTACACTGCCTGCCTGCAATATGTTAACTAACTATTATAAAATTAGTTAAAAAACAGCACCAAGCCGCAAATCAGCTTCAACTTCTTACTTAAAGATACAGAACGACTGATGGTGGATTTGCAATATCCATCTTCATATAGCTTTCCCATACTTGTCTACTGATATCCCACAGTGCATCACCAAACACTGGAAGAACATGTGGTATTAACAGTTATAAAGCCTAATGAACACCTGTATTTCCTTTTTTAATTTCATTTCTTGTATGTTATATTACATATGTCGTTATCAAGATGTTTGTTTACAGAAAATTTTCATCAATACATTATTTTATACGATGCAGCAGTTTTATATGAAAGATGAGTCTTGTCTTCCCCCACAAGAATATATTCAGTGCAATGGCTTTTGCTTATTAGCCTGAAAGCAAAAGCTTCTATTTAACTAAGTGTTAAATCAAATCCCCAAATATTTATAAAGACGAAAGATTTATTTTAAAAGTATTTCAGATTTAAAAATTACATTTGGATTGAACTGTTTTCCGCAGTCCACTGAGGCTCTCCTGGGGGTGTGAATATTACACAGTGAGTATCATGATGTTTCATACACATGTGTGTATTTCCTTCAAAAAACTAAATAAAAATTTTTAATGCAGACAAACATATGATCTAACAACATGGTGAATGCTGTGCTGCAACAGTGCTTGTGTAAATAAAATTGTCTGTTATGTACATAAATCTGAGGTAAACATTACAGGATGCAAAGTAAAAGCTCATTGCATAATTAAATGTGTATAAAAGGTAGCTGGTTGCTGTATTTTTTCATGCAGTAAGAATAAAACAGAGACTGTTTTTGAGAGGTGTGGGGCAAGTGGAGTATGAGTAGCATCAAGTGTGCTCCATGCTTCTTCATATGCATTTCTCTATCAGAAGGAGCCTAAAATAAATTCAATTTAACTGTAGCATTTTCCACATGGTTTTAACAGTTTCTCTTGAGTTTTGATTGGTTTTCTCGAAAAGTTACTTTCTAACAGAGACATAAAAATGTAAAACCGTAATAGATTTGGTCATTGGTATTCTCGAAAAGTTACTTTGTAACAGAGACATAAAAATGTAAAACCGTGATAGATTTGGTCAGTATATTACAACCAGTGTTCATTATCTACATAAATAAGACGAATAATGTTAACTTCTAAAATGTCATTTTATTTACTCTACGTATACTAAAACTGCACAACTTTAATGTATTTATATTTTAAACGCTCTTCTTTAATCAGGTAAGATGCTGCAAACAGTCTTTGGTCGGTTCTCTTCTTAAGTTTTTCCCTAGTTTTCACAATATCAGAACACTCAAATGAGACAGTTGACTAACAAAAACTATTCAAACCCCTCTATCAACATGGACATACACACACTCAAAATGTATCACAAATTATACACTGCCTTAGAAAGCTACTGAAAAAGCATTATGTACAAAAGGCATTACACATTATATTTACTGTAGTTCACTGCATTTTATCTATTACAGGATGTGACAATATGCTCAGAGAAACTTGATCCCCAACGGATATATTTCTGGATTTCTACATTATGTACACTTCGCAAGTGGGCTTTTAGTTTGTCAATTCGTGTGTAAACGGCTGCACAATAACAACAACGATGATCTCCAGGGAAGTGCGAATTAAGGTGGTGCCATTTGTTACGAACCACTTTGCAGCACAATTTACAGCGATAAGCACCTGCAACTATGGGATCTGGGCAGAATTTGTCTTCGTATTGTGTGCGCACTCGGCCTGGAAGAAAAAGAGGTTAACTTTCAGTCCTCTGCTTCCAGACCTAATGCTGTGTCCAGTCAATAATGTTGTTATTTTTTTATGCAACTGTGCAATTATCAGCTAATGCTTTTACTTCTTTTGGAAGCAAGTGTGCATATAGACAGATGTTAAATAAAGTATACTGAAGTTATATAAGAATTACAGTGTTATATACAAAAATACAAGGACATATGTGTAAGGGTATTAGATAACATTGCAGTTCAAGATTATGTACATCACGTAGTGTACACAAAGAAGGGGAAAAGAATATAAGAGCTGTTTCATATGCCTTGTACATTGTTTTTCTTACATACTGTACTACTTTTCTCCGAATCGTATTGGATGGAAACCCTGTATGATATAAAGCCTTTGGATCAAGATAGAAAGTTATAGGCACATATAATAAGAAAATGAGCCCATAATTGAAGTGGCCATCAGCTGGGGGGATTATACAAGAAGCAGGTCAATTATTATTATTACTACTACTACTACTACTACTACTACTACTACTACTAATATTTTTTCTTGAGGGCACTGACAATACATTTACACATTAATACAGGGTGTCCCATTTATTTTGACAACCCCAGGAGTAAAACAAAAATTTACTAAGCAAATAATATTTAGCTACCATAAGGACATTAACCAGCATGACTGCCTTTCTTGTAAGTTTGTTCATTACAAACATATGAACAGCAGTACGTCTTTTTTAAAAAGCACTCCAAATTTTTTGATTTGGTAATCCACTTCCTATCTTTAACACCTGTTCAAAAACACATTGCAATGTACCAGTCACGTAAGTATGACACTATTAAAAATGTAAAACAGGACTGACTTTGACACTCCGGTACTATCACAGTACACTAGCACTCATCCACTTGCTGACTGTCAGTGCACAAATGGAAACACACTGGCCATTCAGTCAACATCTTCAGTTGAAGGTTTGTGTCAGTTCAATGTACAGCAAGGACGAGAAGATAAAAATGCTACTCATGAAAGGACAATGTAAGCTGGCAGAATAGTAATTCCAATAATATTTTCTTATACACAATATGAGTACATGTAGTACAGTACATTAGTACTTTTCAATGATATGGCATGTAAGTAAAGGCAACCACTGATAAAAACTAAATCACCATTACTTATCTTTTATTGTGGCTGAAGGTAAGCATAATGCTACTCAGGGAGAGGAACCCTATACACAGCAATATTCTGAGAAGAACCGCTCTTTCTAATTCTTTTTACACTTCAGACAATGAGGTGTTATAACAAAAGGCTTTACAATTTCATAGAACTCGTGCACACACGAAGCCGCCGAAAGTACTATAAGATTGTACTACTTGTACCTGTGCTGTACACATGAAAACATTATTGCAACTATTGTTCTGTTAACTTTTTATGTTATCCATACACGAGTAGCATCTCTGTCTTGCCTTCATTGGTGTACATTTGTAGTGCCTCGAGAATTTCGGTGAAAGTTCTAGAGACACTCAGCTTTCCACCATCTCAAACTCACAATATTTTAAGTATGAGGGTGAGAGTGTGGAGATGTGTCTACCCCGCCACTGGTTTCTGTGGTTGCAGGATGGACATGTATCGGGAGGATACTGCAATAGTGACGGTCGATCGGCGCAGACAAGTGTTTGCCGCTCGCGCCATAGAAGCTGTATGTCCAGTACAAGGAGCAAGCACGTTTTCTTCCTTGATTGTGTAACAACTTTATTTGTTGTGAACAAATGAATTATGTATTTAACTAAGGACACTTACATTTGATTTTCTGGTGTTGGACTTTCTAGAAGCAAGAACTGGTTTTATAGTAGTTATTAAACCAAACATATTGTAATTGTAGCTCTTAGTATCTGTTGGTCCAAGACAGGGTTGACATGCGAGAGTTGAACGCTATGTGAAACTTGTGAAGTTGTTTTACTGTGGAGATGAAAATACAACAGAGTTGAACAAAAAGTATCCTGAGAGTGCAGAATAATTTCAAGAGTAGAAAAGTAGTCTATTTTGAAATTCCTTTAACCAGCTATAGTCTTCGGAGAAGAAGAGTTTGTGAAGATTGACGCAGCCGTCTGACCTGAGAAGAAGATCGTCTGCACACAATACATAAGTCAACTGCAAGAGACATGAGAGTATTGCAACCCAGTACCACACTGTCTCGTGCCATCAGAAACCATTAGAACGTGGCACTCCAAGTGACAGGACACGAAGAAAACAGGAATTTTAAGACAGAAACGGGAAGAAGATATCATGACTTGCCGTAGCAACCAGGTCTAACAAGATGTGAGAACTGTTTCCAGTAATTGTATCGAGTTCAATAAACCAATGGAAGAAAGAGGCGAGTGCAACATAGTAAAAGACGTGAGAAAGTATAGCGAAAAAGAAAAAACTGGAGAGAAGACCTCAACCTTTCGACTAAGAAGACTGGGTGTGGACAGTAAGCAGTTTTCACACACGTACAATGCACCGATGCCGATGCAGTAACCAGCCACTGACGCCGACTGCACCAGCTGCTGCTCACTGGTGCTGACTCCGTGTCTGCTCGCCGCCGCCGACGCTGAAACCGACATTTGATGCTGCTGGTGCCAGTGCTGTCAACTGGCGCTGATTACACATCCGCTTACCAACGCGGCTAGAAATCTACGCTGGGTGAGCAAAAACAATAATCGTTTGGTAAACGTGAAGAAAATGTTGAATGATCAATTGTTAGTGTAGTTATTGTACTCAGTGGCGAGTTTTCTTTTAGATGATTACTACGCCTAAAATTAATAAAGTTATGCATCAAGAACAGCAACTAGCAAAACCAGCCGTAGCTATGACAGTGAATAAGGAAATGCCAGACTGGGCTGAAGTAGCAAATTTAATCAAAGAACTAAGTCTAAAGTTAGAATCAGTGAGAAAAAGAGTCAAATGCTCGAATTACTACTCTAAGTAAAAATTTAGAAGCTCAAAATACTCAATTTTATCCATTGTTTTCCAGTGTTTCGTCCACGACTGTTTTACTTTCGGAAAATGAAGAACAAACCGCCTTCAGTTACAAGTTGTGTTTCTTTACTGCACTATGCATTTCGAGCCCTGGAGGCTCATCTTCAGGTGCTTTTTAGTGATTTACATCAGGTTTTTTTTTTTTAGTTGTTTGCCTGTTGATATTACATTTTTGTGTTACAACATGGTATATTGTAGAAATAAGTTTAACAGCATTACTAATATGAAACTAACTTACAGTTTAAAATTGTATGATGTCTGCTTCTGTGGTGCAGTTGGTATACACAATACACATCTTTAATTTTGCAGTACATACATAGTCACACACTTTTTTGCACACTGTAGTAGCAGAACGTAATAATGCCAAAGATTCTCATTCATACAGATGCTCTACTTCTAAATATAATCGATTTTCGTATTTCACAGAAGATAACTGTTCTAGTAGATTAAGTTTTTTACTGTTGGATTCTGTGTGAAGTACAGTTAGGCTGTTGTGGATGTCGTCAAGTCTGTGTTTATTAATATACATGTGGTTAGCTATTGTCGATTTTTCAAAATGGTTTAGTCGAAAGGCGTCGGTGTGTTCCTTATACCGTGTGCGGAAGGTTCTTCCAGTTTTTCCGATGTAAAATGCAGGGCAACTGTTACATTGTATTTTATATATTCCACTGGGTTGTGTTATTGGTTTGTTTGTGTTCACTGTGTGAGGTAAGTGGTATCCAAGTTTGCTGTTTGTGGAGAAAGATATTAAAATATCTTTTTTTTTTTTAAATAAGTTAGCTATTTTTTGTGATACTGTGCCTAAGTATGGAATGCTTGTGAAGATTTGTTTAGTGTCGGTAGTTTTCTTTCCAGTGTTTTTGTGAGTGATGTTGGTCTGAATTTTTCTAGATAGTTTATCAATTGATTTTACAGAGTAACCATTATTTACTGCAATTGTTTTGATAGTATCTATTTCTTGTGCTAGTGCTTTGGGTTTTAAAGGTAATGTATGTGCCCTCTTCAACATTGATCTAAATGCAGCATACTTATGTGTGTTCGGGTGGTATGAAGATTCATGTATTATATGATGTAGGTTGGTTATCGGTAAATGTACAAGTTATGTTCTTGTTGTTCATTCACAATTGTGGGGTCTAAGAAATTTGTGGATTGATTTATTTTATTGTGGAGTGAGCTGAATGATGTGAGGAGTTCTTCAAGTTCATCTTTAGTGCCATCAAATAAGAGTAGTGTGTCATCTACATGTCTTTTGTAATACACAATTTTTGAACAAGTTTATTTTCTCCTTTGAAGAACTTATTCTCTAAGTGGTTGATGAAAATGCCAGCTAGGAAACTTGACATGCAGTTACCCATAACTAAGCCTTCTTTCTGTTGATAGATTTTATTATTAAATGAAAAGTAGTTGTGGGACAGTACTAGTTCAAGTAGATCTACCAACTCTGTAATCTCTGGTATGATTAGTTAAAGAAAAATATGACAGTGCCCATAATAATGTAACTTCTAAAACACAGACTTTTCATGAAAGAGTTATCAACGAAACAAACATTAGCTTCACAAACACAGAACAAGCTTCACTGGACAACGGTCTTAAACGCAATATTAAACCAAAATTTAATCATCATAATTTAAAAAACCTCATAGTTGATACAAAGAAAGCTGCAGATATGGCCAACCTGAACCACAATGAGCAGATTGTCTTAGCACATAATGTTAATGAAATTATCCAGAAAGAGAAGAAGAAAGCAAAACAACACTCCAACAAAACTTTTGAAGAAAACAAAGTGTTGAAACAACTGAAACACAAACTCAATGAACATGATGCTCTCGTTGTGAAATCAGATAAAAGAAATTCCACAGTCATCCTTTATAAAAATGATTACATTACTAAAACTCTTAATTTTTTCTCAGAAAATAACATTACTGAAATGAAACATTACTGAACTGAACCATGATGCAACCACTAAGTTTCAGAAAAAACTGAAGAAAATGCTTAACCAATGTAACTTCCTACTGTCTGATAAACAAATAAAAAGTTGCACATTAATGAATCCCACTGCCCCCAAACTCAGAGCACAGCCAAAGATCCATAACAAGAACTCTCCAATTACACCAATTGTTAACTCCAAGAACACACCTGCATATAAACTTTCACAGTTGTTAAAAAATATCCTCAGAGAATTTTACACTTTTGTAACCACATACACAATAAAAAATGCACATGAGTTAACAACATTCATCAAAGATGTAAAAATCCCCGGAGAAGCTAGATTTGCCTCATTTGATATTATCAACCTGTTCACAAATGTACCTGTTAAAGAGACAATTGAAATTATTATAAAAAACCTCGTCACACACAAAAAACTAACCATACCAGAGATTACAGAGTTGGTAGATCTACTTGAACTAGTACTGTCCCACAACTACTTTTAATTTAATAATAAAATCTATCAACAGAAAGAAGGCTTAGTTATGGGTTACTGCATGTCAAGTTTCCTAGCTGACATTTTCATCAACCACTTAGAGAATAAGTTTTTAAAAGGAGAAAATAAACTTGTTCAAAAAATTGTGTATTACAAGAGATATGTAGATGACACACTACTCTTATTTGATGGCACTAAAGATGAACTTGAAGAACTCCTCACATCATTCAACTCACTCCACAATAAAATAAAGTTCACAACAGAGCATGAAACAAATCAATCCACAAATTTCTTAGACCCCACAATTGTGAATGAACAACAAGAACATAACTTGTACATTTACCGATAACCAACCTACATCATAATACATGAATCTTCATACCACCCGAACACACATAAGTATGCTGCATTTAGATCAATGTTGAAGAGGGCACATACATTACCTTTAAAACCCAAAGCACTAGCACAAGAAATAGATACTATCAAAACAATTGCAGTAAATAATGGTTACTCTGTAAAATCAATTGATAAACTATCTAGAAAAATTCAGACCAACATCACTCACAAAAGCACTGGAAAGAAAACTACCGACACAAAACAAATCTTCACAAGCATTCCATACTTAGGCACAGCATCACAAAAAATAGCTAACTTATTCAAAAAAACCAATATTAAAATATCTTTCTCCACAAACAGCAAACTTGAGATACCACTTACCTCACACAGTGAACACAAACAAACCAATAATACAACACAGTGGAATATATAAATTACAATGTAACAGTTGCCCTGCATTTACATCAGAAAAACTGGAAGAACCTTCCACACACGGTATAAAGAACACACCGACGCCTTTCGACTAAACCATTTTGAAAAATCGACAATAGCTAACCACATGTATATTAATAAACACAGACTTGACGACATCCACAACAGCCTAACTGTACTTCACACAGAACCCAACAGTAAAAAACTTAATCTACTAGAACAGTTAGAAATAATGCTACACAAAGAAAAATATTCCGAAAACTTGTTGAATGAACAAACAGAGTTTAACAGCCACAATTTTTTCTACACCTTTAAAAGTTTATTTTTTCCTGAGAAATCAAATCTATAGTAGTACAAACAGCGGACAACCTACAATAGCAGACATCATATAATCAGGCAAACAACTTAAAAAAAAATACCTGATGTAAATCACTAATAAGCACCTGAAGATGAGCCTCCAGGGCTCGAAATGCATAGTGCAGTAAATAAATCAAAATACTCAGCTGAATGTTAAGTTGGATGACCAGATGGCTGATTCAGCCACTCTTAAGTGAAAAATTAGATGCTCAGAGTGAAATTTTAAGTAATCAAAGTGAAACCTTGAACAGTGAAGCAGCAAATACAGTTTTATTAAAGACTGGATGTGGCTCTTTAAATAATAAGGTAGAAAATCTGAAGTTAGATTTAAAGAGCGAACTCACTAGTACTTTGAATACTCATGTTAATCAACTATTTACTGAATTTAACCAGAGACAGGATGAGCAACTTCAAGATTTAATTAAAAAATTACAATTTGACATTGAAGATAAATATAATAATGTAGAATCTGAATTTAGAGAAAAATTAAAATTTTGTACAAATGTATGTAATGTTAAATTTAATTCCATAAGACAGGAAATGAATACTTTCAAAGAGTGCACAGATCGACCTAAGGAAGTAATGTCGATTATTTAGTCAAAAATCCCAGGTGTTACTACATGCGTTGTTAGCTCACAAGTAGATAAAATAGGACGAAGTTTTGAAGGAAAATAGCCAATTTTGACATTATAAATGCAAGTAGTTTGGCGGAACCATCTGAACTAATTAAAGATTGAGAAGTTACTGAGAATATAATCTCCGGAAACATTTCAACAATTGCTTTTTACAAACTTAATGATGCTAGCAAGGTTATGGATGACTTGTGTAAAGAATTCAAACTTGTCCATGACGAAGCAGAAAATAGAATAACTTTGCCTAATGTTGTGTTTCCTAGTAAAGTGGTGATTCTTTTGTCATGGGGAGGCTATCGCAGGAAATTTAACGAGAAGTACTCGTTTGCACTTGCTCAAGTGAGGTTACTGTCAGATCCATGGGATCTGGGCGGAGTCACATCTGTCTCCCAGGGATGTTAACGTTCTGTGTTAACGGGCAGAGTGATGACCGTTGGATCCCTAGCTGTTTTCGGTGTTTCTTCTGTATTATTTTTCCTGCATCGAATTCCCTTCAAATCTTAAACTACTCTGTAATCTATTCTTGAATTCTTAAACTATCCTATCATGTTAGTAATTAGACTATCATAGTTAGTAATGACTACAAGAGTGAGACCAATTTAAGAGAATCACGGATGAACAGTGATCGCTAGACACGAAGTGAAACGAATAGAATGTTATATTAGTGGGAAGTACAATATGATGACACTATTTAAACACAGTGATATCGAGACAACATAAACTAAATAGAGGATTTTATGTATGTATAAAAGTATAGTGTAAACTGAATGACTAAACAACTATGTTATCATAGCGTATAATTTTCTATTTTTTATAAAACATTTTATACCTTTTATGAGATGTGATGTATAGGGGAGGGTTTATATTAATTTTGGAAGGGGTGGGTAGTGTACGTACAAGCACGACTAACACTTAACACCCACCACTCCTTTCAGACAACCCTCGCAGACAAGTGTGACTGGTTCTTCACCATTTGCCATTCCATAGGGGTAGTTAAGATTTTTCTTCTGGGACTTCAAAGGTGAAGGTGAGAATGTCCGTTCTGTAGGAGATGTTTAACATCATACCTCCTCCGGCTTCTCACTCAAGTCCCAGCGAAGTAGGGATCCTGGGGAAGGGGGATGGAAAGGGTTTCCCGTCTTTGGGGCTATCTTCTTTCTCTTCTTTGATCTTAGCAACCATTTCTACTTTTTCTTTTCTTACTTCTCATCTGAGTACCTAACTATCATTCCCTCTTTCCATATTCATATACTTCTATTGCAGAAGTCCTTCTCTTTTTCCGTGGTTACAAAGAACCTACAACTTATTTCACATAAGTAGGCCGAAGAATGAGGCTGCACAAACACACATAGACATACACACAAAGAGAAACCACAAACATGAAAATTACGGATTAGAAAACTGAAGCGATGTCCAAACTGCCAAGGGATGTAGGTGAATAAAGTCATATGTACATCTGAGTAGATGCACATATTACATTGTTGATATGTGATGGTTTTGCATCGTTATTTTTTTATCACTCTCATATATATATATATATATATATATATATATATATATATATATATATATATATATATATATATATAAAGATAGGAGAATAACAATCAATGCATGTGCCTAGAGAAGCAGGAGCAGGAGAACTGGGGCAATAAGTATAAAACAGGGATAAGTTAATTGAAGTTAGTCATGCTAGTCTTTTGAGAAAAGGCATAGTATCTACTGGGAGTTGATAAATACAGGTAGACAGACATGGCATCTACTATGTGTAGGCATAATACATGTTTATATAGTATGAGTGAGGAGTGAAAGAGGACTGTAGGGTCTTAGATGGAGTTTTGGAAAGTGGAGTTGAGGTGTAAAGTAGATTTGTAATTTTATCAGAGAATACTTAAGAATAGTATACATAAAGATGTATGCTAGGGCCCGGAGAGCGCACTCAACATTTATTGGATGAGAAAAAGGGCGGATAGGCAGACCTATGAAAGGCTGACATATATTGTGCAGACAGGGGCACCAAGAAGGGGACTGACCTGTACCATAGAAGGATAGGAATAAGAAAGGGGGATACCTACCAAAACGGAAGCAGAAAGGGTACTCCTAATATCAGCGCAGGTAAGATATAGGTACTGTTCCTAAAGGGAAAAAGGGCAGTATCGCGACAGAAATCACATGTTTAAAGAAATGAGTCTGGAAGGTTTGAATTCTATGCAGCACTAGCATTTTTACATTTTAGATTTACAAGTGTCAGAAGAAAGGAACACTTATTTTATCCAGAGTTCCTCCAGATTACAATAAGTAATGAATAAGTACACACTTTAGAAAAAGTAGTACGGGAAATAAGACCAAAGCAGTAGAGTATTCATGAGTTAGGTACACCTGGAATTTATGATTGGAAAAAGGCAGAAAACAAAAATTGGTTACTCACGAATTGTCAGAGAATTGAAAAGAGCTAACTCCAACAGGGATTGAAAGAGTCATGTCTTAAATTGAAGTAAGAAAGAGAGAGGGAGAGAGACAGAGAGAGAGAGAGAGAGAGAGAGAGAGAGAGAGAGAGAGAGAGAGAGAAGTAATGAGAACAGGCATATTCACTATTATTGACAGAAAAGGTATATTGTTGAAAGATGAAGTGTTATCCTATGTGTCCTTACTGTACATGATAATTACGTATAAAATATCGCGTGTTCGAGCTAAGGGGAGGGATCTGTAGTGCCTCAAGAATTTCGGTGTAAATTCTAGAGACACTCGGCTTCCCACCGTCTCGAACACC
Organism: Schistocerca serialis cubense; assembly: GCF_023864345.2. Classification (NCBI taxonomy): domain Eukaryota; kingdom Metazoa; phylum Arthropoda; class Insecta; order Orthoptera; family Acrididae; genus Schistocerca; species Schistocerca serialis. Next base: position 721,691,441 of record NC_064638.1, read on the forward strand.
CAATATTTTAAGGTGAGAGAGTGGAGATGTGTCTACCTCACCACCGGTTTCTGTGTGTGCAGGATGGACATGTACCAGGAGAATACTGCAATTGTGACAGTCGATCGGTGTGGACAAGTGTTCGCCGCTCGTTCCACAGAAGCTGCATGTCCAGCACAAGGAGCAAGCACGCTTTATTCCTTGATTGCGTAACAACTGTATCTGTTGTGAACAAATGAATTATGTATTGAACTAAAGACACATACATTTGATTTTCTGGTGTTGGGCTTGTTAGAAGCAAGAACTGGTTTTATAGTGGTTATTAAACCAAAGATATTGTAATTGTATCTGTTAGTATCTAATTGGCCAAGACAGGGTTGACTTGCGAGAGTTGAACGCTATGTGAAACTTGTGAAGTTGTTTTATTGTGGAACTGAAAATACAACAGAGATGAACAAAAAGTATCCTGAGAGTGCAGAATAATTTCAAGAGTAGAAAAGAAGTCTATTTTGAAATTCTTTTAACCAGCTATAGTCTTCAGAGAAGAAGAGTTTGTGATGATCGACATAGCCGTCTGACCCAAGAAGAAGATCGGCTGCACACAATATGTAAGTCAACTGCGAGAGAAGTGTGAGTCTTGCATCCAAGTACCACACTGTCTCATCTCGTCAGAAGCCATTAGACATTACACTCACACTTCAAGTGTAGATGGTTGACTGAATGACCAGTGTGCATTTACCTTATGTTTCCATTTGTTTTCTGTCAACTGCAACAAGTGGACGAGTTACGATACCCTGGGTACTTGCACTGTGCACTAGTGCAGCACATTCAAAGTCAATTTATTGTTATATTTTCAGTAATACCAAGTTTACTTGAATAGTACAGTGTGTGATAAGTTTTTGAACAGGTCGTCTTTAAAAAAAGAGGTTCTGCTGTTCATATTTTCGTAACAAATAAAGTTATAAGAAAGGCATCATGCTGATTAATGTCCCCCTGAGAGCTAAACAACTTTTGCTTGATATAATTTTTTATTTTGCGCCTGCACATAAAAGTTATTAGGACTACCTCATACACTTGGAATGCAAGAGTACACTGCATCACACTGAGATTGTAAACAATACTAAGATGAAAACATATCACAGTGACGGTGTTTGCAGTTATGTGTAGAGAGTGCAACAGACAGCGTCCTAGCTGTTGTGACTGGCATAACGTGGGGGCTTGTACAACACAGTTAAATGTCACTCTGAAAATTCCAGACATAACATGGACGCCTACTGTGAAATAGCGGAACAGATACTCAACAGGCAGATAAGAAACTAAAAACATATTAACACAGGTAAGGAAACTACACTGTTTTAATGTTGGGCATGTTAACAATGCATTCTAACACATTGATGTTTTACGAGTTACTGAAGGTAAATATTTTGTTTTACATACTTTATGGTTTTAAACAGCATAATATTGTTCTTAAATGACTGTGACTTGATAGCTCATTACATGAAGTTCCAGGCTACAGATTTACAGGTCTGAGTCCAAACCCAAGTCGAACGAAGGATTTTCTGTCGCTTATTTCTTCCTTCACTTCTGGCAATGATTTTTTAATGTGAATATTGCCAAGACGAATCATGGTCTAATTTCAACATTAATCTGGTTGACTAAGTCAGTTCAAAGAATGGAGCAAGGCAAGGGCATACCACCTCAAATTGGACCATGCCTAGTAAAGCACTACAATATTCAATCCAAAAGGCAATTAAGCAAGAAAATGCAAGGTATCAGGCTGAAATGAAAATATGGCTGTTGAAAGATGGAGAAATATTGCTGAATAAAATAAAAACAAAGTCTGTCTAAAATAAAGACAAAATGCATGACCTAATCAACATGAGCAATGTAGCTGACTTTAGTAACAATATGATACCCAGTCTTAACAGTTTGTTTCTAACTTGTGTGATCAAAACTCTCCTGTGAAATATTTTCTGGGTGAAACAGAATAGGCAAGTTTCAAGAAGAGAGAACCAAAATATGAATGCATACGAGAAAGCAGCTAATAAGACTCTTTAAACTGGAATACTTTTATTCATTGTCCTCAACACATATGACTAGAGAAATAGTGTGCAGTAAAGGCAGTTGGTAATTTAAATGAAACAGTAGCCAATACAGTAGTACAAAAGTGAATCACTAGCAAATAAAGTGTATTGCATCCACGGAATGAGGAAATATCTAATACTTAACAGTGTCAGATTTCCATACATTAAAACTGTAATAACTGAGCACAAGGCTCTCTCTTATTATCACACAATAAAATAATAATCTTAGATAAACTTCCAATAGATTGAATACCAGCAATTACGACATCATGATTAGAAAATATGAAAAACCACATACAAAATATTGTGTGAAACAAATGCCTTTACTTCAACATGTGATACAATACATAAACGCGCAACAGAATTATCAATCTATTCTCTGAAATGCAAAGAAGTATATACTAAAAATATCACCAACCCGCAAAGAAACAAATTCAGATTTTAATCAGACAAAAGAATCAGCTGGTTTTAAAAGAGGACCAGCTGGAAGTCATGAACAAGATTACTGAACACTGCAATGAGACTGAAACATCACTTTCTCTGGAATTTACATATTCTGAAACACATTTTGAGTCAGTCTCAACAAAATCTGTAGTAACAGCCCTTGCAAAACATGGTACCAATTCAGCCTACATAGTATAATGTGTGACATACATATGCCAATGTTATAGCTTCCATTAGACTTCATATGGATAGTGATAAACTAGAAAAATGAAAATGGAATGTGTGTTAAGGGGACGTATATAAAGCACATTCACTGTGTCGATGACATTATATGTCTGCATCTAGTGAAGACAACCTTCAACAATGAATAGAAGAAATTAACAGAGCTACTTTGTATGTAGACCTGAAAATTAATCATGATAATACTAAAACAGTATATAACTAAACACGCTGAAAAGAAACAGCAGAAGTTAACAATGACATCATAGAACCAGCTGATAAATTTATTGCATCTAGGAAAGTGAAAAACTTCAATTGGATGAACAGCAAAAGAAATAAACAGAAATGTTCAGCATTTTCATGATTCCCCGATACTTCATCATTATTGACTGTCTTAAACAGTGGTTGACAGTGAGAAAAAGTTATCTAAATGTTTGAAATTATGTGTAAGTTTGTTGGAAATTGTGAAGTGCTCTCATTCTCAAATACTGGATGAATAAAGTAATAAAGTACAGGTATCTCCACACCATCAGTTATTTGCCTCAAGACACACACACACAGTTTTCTAGTACTTCTTTTATTGTGTTAAATTTTTAACACAAGATAATACCTCTTAATGAGTATACTATGAGATCATTTTAATTTTTTTAATTCAGTGAATAGCTATGTGAAATACTGAAAATCTATTTTGTTATCACTGTAAATCATTCAATAGGCAACCTGCAAATGATACCGGGTTCCAGGATAGTCACTTAGTAATATGGAAAGTGTGAAGAGCAGTTAATAAATGACACTGCTGAATCATTTGCATATCTATCCTACCGGAAAAATATTTTTCCGGTCTGTGTTACTACTAATGTTGACTTTGCAATGTGTATAGAAATCTTGCCTGCGGAAGAAAGCACATACAATTTGCAGAAAGACATAACACTTCCATTATTTGTTTGTCCAATGAGTCACTCATGGTTACCGTCGCAGTGTTTTGTTTGTAATAATAACCTTTGAAAAATGCCAGTGGCTGAAACAGGTAGCTGCGTGCAAATGTCAGAACAAGTTCCTGGTTCGTGTTGACGAAACATGAGAGATACATGGAACTCTAACTACATGACATTAACCAAGCTGACTACATGATATTAACCAAGTAACACTGCAGGCCAAACATAAAACATGTATAGTAAGTTTCCTAAGTTATGCCTCTTTTTCATCTGGTTCCCTCCTAAGACTATTTGTGAATTTTGCGACCAATATCTTTCGTTTAGACAAACAGCTTCATTAAATATTTATAATGAAATTATTTTATGTTTGAATTAGTCAGTTTTGTATTCCTCCAACTTGTCGTTTGTAAGCTACAGGAGAATAGTTTTTCACTTTATAAACAATGGTTTGCAAGAAAAAAATAGTATATCACTTTTTGATTCTTTTCAGCACTATTTTCCGTACACATAAAAGAGTCAACCTGGCTACAACTTACCTCAGCTAATGATTGATGAAACAAAAAACAAAAAATATCAAGAACATGATAGTGAAAACTTGTCCGTTACAAGGCTCATGGAAAAAAAAAAGAGTGGAAGTGAATATGAGTTCCATTGTACATGCCAAATAACCCAGATGGTTTTATAATTAACCATACCATTCTAGATAGGAATATGTGATGATACGCACAACAAAAAATGTCCCTGTGGAAAAAGCTGTATGTTTACACGCATGACCTGGGACCTGGACCACTTTGGCAGAAAGACCAAACATACACATCAGCAAATTATTTCAAAACCATTGCCAACTATTCCATATAATAAATGTATGCCTGGAAATTTTAAGTACAACAAATGCAGTCATATTATTTATGGATGTACAAGCATTGTCACATTGTGTAAAAGTGGGAAACAACTCATGAGGAAATGAAAATCATGAGTTAAGTGTCCAAACAAAACTTTTTGTGATAACAGGAGTGGCCATTATATTCTATTCTTTCATGTGTATAATGTTTTACTTAAAAAAAAAAAAATATTTGACAACTATTTTGATGTTCCTAAATCATAATGTTTATCATTTGCTGGAGATGTATGTTTGTGCACTGCATTCAATGTGCACAGAAAATACATTGGTATTAAATCAGAAGTGTTGCCAAATTTGTTTGTAATAACAGATACAACACACAACACTTATAAGCATCCGACAAGTTAGGTTCATTTTGTGTACCAACTTGATGCTTAAAACTGCTTTTTGATCCAGCACTCCATCATGTTCGGAAATTTTACTAGCTGTCAATATCACATAAGTTTAGACCGTTAGCTTCATGATTTACCTAGAACTACATCATGTCCAGAAATTACATTAGATGTCAATACCAGATAAGTTTAGAACACATGTTTCAAGATTTTACTTAAGTATGACTTCAGTTAATATGTTACACACACTCAGTCAGCATGAGCTGTGTGGGCTCATGATGCACACTGATGCTTGCACGAACAACACAACATATTTTACTAGTTCATCATTTGCTTGCTTTATTCAGTCACAGATCTATTTTCTCTATTTGAAATATTTATACTGCACCATTTTATGAGGAAGTACTAACAGATGTCAGTGGACAACCTCACAGCACAAGTCACTTAAGCCAACCTAACTGGCTTTTAACTCTGGGCTGATACTGTTTCATATTTCATTTTTACAAGTTTGTATCTCTCACAATGCTTCCGAGAGACTTCTACTGTACAGGCCAACCAAAGTAATTTCATTCCTAAAAAAGAATAAAGGATACCTTGCTCATGCTTATGAAACCACTGACAACTTTTAGTACAAGCTCAGTTCAAGGGTCAAATCAAGCTTTGATGGTGAGGGTAGAAGAGTGACACACAATTGTGACGTTGCTGTTTCACTGTGTTTATTGTTTCTAAATCACCTATTACTTGTCCCACACACTTCTTTGGATTTATATACTTAGTTGGTCTTCTTACAAGGGAAACTCCACATTGCACCCCTCTCAGATTTAGTGGTCAGATGCACTGGAGGATATCCCATCAAAAACTGATCACAGTTCAAGCACAAAAACAGGAAAGTGTACTGAGCTGCGAAAAAAGAAGCAAAGTAGAAGCAGTAAGGGGCCAAGTGCAAGAAGTACAGCATCAAGCAAATTTGAAGATCAACACCATCATGTTTGTGTGGTCACGGCGTCGGACTGCAAAGTGAGAGATCCCTGTTCAAATCCCCTTGTACCCCCCCCCCCCCCCCCCACACACACACACACACAAAATTGTGAACTGTTCATCCCGTCACTGATGTGTCTGTTCTCCTTCAGTAGTTTTGACAATTGTCAAACTATACAATGGTTATAGGATATGAGTCATGTGATAGGAATATATTATCGTCGCAAGTAAATGTCATGAATAGTGAGTGCAGGTGAGATGCCGCATAAATCTCGCATAGAAGTGAAGACAACAAATAATGTGGTGTGCACCATGTTGCAACAAAACATCCAAAACAGAATGCAAGAGACATAATGTGGGATAAGAGTCAAAACGTGGTACTTGTGTAGAACAAATAGGAGGCATGCATGAGGGTGAGACAAATGAAAACCTTAAATATTTGTTAAAAATATTTTTTATTGTGCAGAAAAGGTAGAAAGCTGTATCACTTTTCAACATAATCTCCCTCATGCTCAATGCAAGTCCTCCAGTGCTTACAAAGTGCATAAATTACTTTAGAAAAAAATTCTTTTGGTAGTCCGCACAAAAACTCATGCACCGCGTGGCGTACCTCTTCCTCAGAACAGAATTTCTTTCCTCCCATTGCATCTTTGAGTGGTCCAAACATATGGATATCACTTGGGGCAAGGTCTGGTGAGTATGGTGGATGAGGAAGACACTCAAAATGCAGGTTTGTGATTGTTGCAACTGTTGTACCAGCAGGGTGGGGCCTTGCATTGCCATGTTGCAAAAGGACACCTTCTGACAGCAATCCACATCACTTTGATTTGATTTCAGCCCGTAGATGATTTTTCAGGAGCTCTGTGTATGATGCACTGGTGACAGTGGTCCCTCAAGGCATGTAATGCTCCAAAATGACGCATTTTTTGAACCAAAAGAGAGTCAGTATAACCTTCCCTGCTGATGGTTTTGTTCAAAACTTCTTTGGTTTCGGTGATGAGGAATGGCGCTATTCCTTGCTCGCTCTCTTCGTTTCCGGTTGGTGGAAGTAACCCAGGTTTTGTCCCCAGTAAAGATTCTTGCAAGGAAGCCATCATCTTCTCGTTCAAAGCGCCGAAGAAGTTCACAAGTACTAACACGTCGTTCTCTTATGTCAGGAGTCAGCTGCCACGGCACCCATCTTACAGACACTTTGTGAAACTGGAGCACATAATGCACAGTGTGGTGTGCTGACCCGTGACTAATCTGTAAACAAGCTGCAATGTCATTCAATGTCACTCGGCGGTTCTCCTTCACTATGGCTTCAACTGCTGCAATGTTCTGTGGAGTCACAACTCATTGTGTCTGACCTGGACGACGAGTATCTTCCACTGAAGTCACACCATTTGCGACCTTCCTACTCCATTCGTAGACTTACTGCTGTGACAAACATGCATCACCGTACTGAACCTTCATCCATCGATGAATTTCAATAGGTTTCACACCTTCACTACACAAAAATCAAATAACAGAACACTCTTCTTCCCTGGTGCATGTTGCATGTGGGGCAGCTATCTTTATACTGATACTGCGACGGTAAGTGTGCATCTACACTATGCTGCCACCTGCAGGCCATTCTGCACGCTGTTTGTAGCATGCTTACCAACTTACAGGATAACAGCGCGAAATTTCGATTTGCTACTACAAATTTAAGGTTTTCATTTGACCCAGCCTCGTACGTCTGGAGGTCCCTTCCTTACATCTCGCTATTGCAAACAGATGTTACACCACGACAGACACAAATTTGAATACAGTGAACAGTCACATCAATAACCAGAAGGACAGTTCATAATTCTGCACGAGAAAAAAAACGTGGACTCGAGGGAGATTTGAACACAGATCTCCCCGTTCACAGTCCAACACAACCGTGACGCCATGCTCTTCAAACCCGCTCGATGTTGCATGTCTTAAGCAGGAACCATTCATTGTTTCAATTTTACTTCTTTTTTCCTAGTTCAGAACAACTTCTTCCTGTTTTTGTGTTTGAAATGTGTTCAGTTTTTGACGGGCTATCCACTGAGACATCTTGCAACTAAATCTGAGGGGGGTGCAATGGGAAGTTTCCCTTGTCAGTAATTTCACAACCATTGCACAGTTAACAAAATGGTGTGTACCCATGAAGTTCTCAAGACTGAAAACGTGTTAATCCTATGCAGGTTTGATATGTTTGACAGTACAATGTATGAGGCATGTTTTTTAAGTAAGTACCATTTTGAAACTAAAAAAAAAAAAGTGCTAACAAGGGAACCTCCCCATCGCACCCCCCTCAGATTTAGTTATAAGTTGGCACAGTGGATAGGCCTTGAAAAACTGAACACAGATCAATTGCGAAAACAGGAAGAAGTTGTGTGGAACTGTGAAAAAATAAGCAAAATATACAAACTGAGTAGTTCAAGGGAACATAGGCAACATAAAGGACGACGGGAACGCAGGAGCGCCGTGGTCTCGTGGTAATGTGAGCAGCTGCGGAACGAAAGGTGCTTGGTTCAAATCTTCCATCGATTGAAAAGTTTAATTTGTTATTTTCAGTTTATGTGACAAACTCTTATGTTTTCATCACTTTTTTGGGAGTGATTATCACATCCACAAGAAAACCTAAATCGGGCAAGGTAGAAGAATCTTTTTACCCATTCACCAAGTGTACAAGTTAGGTGGGTCGAGAACATATTCCTGTCATGTGACGCACATGCCGTCACCAGTGTCGTATAGAATATATCAGATGTGTTTTCCTGTGGAGGAATCGGTTGACCTATGACCTTGCGATCAAATGTTTTCTGTTCCCATTGGAGAGACACGTCTTTTCGTCTACTAATCGCACGGTTTTGCGATGCGGTCGCAAAACACAGACACTAAACTTATTACAGTGAACAGAGATGTCAATGAACGAATGGACAGATAATAACTATGCAAAAATAAAGAATGTAAAATTTTCAGTCGAGGGAAGACTTGAACCAAGGACCTCTCGTTCTGCAGCTGCCCACGCTACCACGGCGCTCCTATGCTCACATTGTCCATTATGATGCTTATGTGGCCCATGGACTACTCAGTTTGTATATTTTGCTTATTTTTTCACAGTTCCACACAACTTCTTCCTGTTTTCTCAATTGATCTGTGTTCAGTTTATCAAGGCCTATCCACTGTGCCAACTTATAACTAAATCTGAGGGGGGTGCGATGGGGAGGTTCCCTTGTAAGATATCTCAATAATTTTATTCTTACATGCAAGCCTGTACCTTATAATTTCCGTCAATATTGGGGCACTTGTCACAACGTTGTACCAGTTTTTGAATACCCTCCTCATAAAAGTCTGCCGCCTGAGTTGTTAACCACTGCATCACCACTGTTTTGACTTCAACATCGTCTTGAAGACGCTGACCACCCAGGTGTTTCTTGAAGTGCAGGAACAGATGGTAGTCACTGGACGCAAGATCGGGGCTGTACGGAGGATGATCTAGAGTTTCCCATCGAAAAGATGTGATGAGACCTCTGGTCCGATTCGTCACATGCAGATGGGCATTGTCTTGCAGAAAAACGATGCCCTTGCTCAACTTGCCACATCTTTTGTTCTGAACTTAACGGTGCAGAATGTGCAACGTCTTAACAGTAAGCTGATGCATTGACTGTCTCATTACGAGGCGGAAATTCCACAAACAATACTCCTTTCCTGTCCCACAAAACTGTGCACATGATTTTCTGGGCAGAAATTGGTTGCTTAAACTTCACTTTTCTGGGTGAATCTGAATGCCGCCCTGCCATGGACAATTGCTCTGATTCTGGTGTGACATAAGCCACCCATGTTTCATCGCCTGTAACAATTTGGCTTAGGAAACCATCACTGTCGTTGTGGTACTGCTCAAGGAAAGTCAATGCACTGTCTAAACGTTTGGTTTTGTGCACATCCATCAACATTTTCGGTACCCAACGTGCGCACAATTTTCTGTAATTCAAGTGCTCGGTTACAATGCCATAAAAAACATTATGAGAAACATTAGGAAAGTCATTCTGTGAGGAGGAAATCATAAAGCATCTGTTTTCTCTCACCTTATCATCCACTTCCTGCACCAAACTTTCATTAACGACCGAAGGACGCCTACTCCATTGTTCATCATGCACATTTGTGCGGCCATCTTTAAATGCTCCTACCCACTTTCTTACCATTCCATCACTCATAATGTTTTCTCCGTAAACTGCACAGATCTCACGATGAATATCAATAGCTTTTATGGCTTTAGCACTAAGAAATCTTATAACAGCCCGTACTTCACAGTCGGCGGAACTCACGATTATCAGAGGCATCTTAAACACTCAGTACACAGCGTAAACAAGGAAGAATCAGACTGTAATGGCGTCAGTGCGTAGACAACAGATGTAGATACCCAGCATGCATGCACAGAATGCCGACCACAGTACTGCGTCCGCGGTGCGGCAAAACTGTACTTGCTTAAAGATCATGCCTCGTATCAAGATCATGAAAGTGAGTGGGGACAGAGGGGCAGGGCCTAGAGGTGAGAGTAGGGAGTGATACAATGAAATAGTAGATGAAGGTATAAAGGTGCAATATTGCAATCAAAACTTCAGTGGGAATACAGAAACAAAATAACACCAGTCCCAACTTGTTATGAAGCAGAATATCCCATGGTCATTCTCTTTACCTTGTGACTCATTTTTTCTTATTACCTTGAACTTTTACTGATGCTTTGAAATTTGCCATTTTGTCAGTCTTAGTCAATTTTATGTTCTATATAATGCTTTGGCTCGATAAATAAAGCTCACGGTCTGATAATCACTGTAAACTCGAAAGCTAAATGAACATATTGTTAGAGGAAAGAAGGCCCTATACTTTAATCCATTAACAATATTCTTCTGAAGAGTGAATTAACCTTCAAGAAACACCTGAACGTGCAATAATTTCATATTCTTGGGCAAATCTTTCGGCTGCTTGGCATTTTAAATGAGAAGTAAGCTTCATATTTGAACACATAGGGAGAATACAGCATACTCAATTCATTACTCACACTCATAATCTTGTACAATTGAAACGAGTATCACTTAACGTAGAAATAAGAAATGATATGGACAGCACAGAGTAATGTCAAATATTTTTCAGAAAATATTGCACATAGCTTTAGCTGGTGTGTAAGCTCTTTATAATAAAATGCACATCTGGAGTACTTGCTTCTGAAATTCCTCAAAGAAAGCACAACTGCAAATGTAGGTATAGTGAATGACTTGAAATAGTACTGGGCTCAAAAGAACATCATGAGAGAACAAGAAACCTTGTCACACTAAACCTAGTTTGTAGTACAAGAAATTGTTTTAGCATTATAAATGTAAATAACAAAAAAAGTTCTTGAAACAATAGGTATAAATAAAACGTAAATAACATTTTTATAATACAACCTTCATTGCTAATTTGTCTGTCATTAAAGAGGTGAAAACATAACTGCAACTGAGAAGCACAAAGATGACATAAATGAGCGTCAAAAACAAATTTTTCAAGCACAAGCTGACGTTGAAGGAAAAATACAATCCGGAAAAAGAGGCCCTCTACACAGAAAGACAGACAGCAAAGTGTCTGATGCCTGGGTTGATTTTTATGGTAAAAATAGTCATGCTTTCAATGGCCTGACACAGAATACATCTAAAAATACAAACACACTCAGTTTCAATGGTAAGAGAGAAGTGTGACTGTCACTGTCTCCCTATTATGATTTTATGTAAAATGGTTGTGAAGTACAGTGTTCTACCCGCATTAATGTGGGCAAAAAGAGAACTGAAAGAAAGGAAATAAAGAGATGAAACTCCATGAGAAAAAGTAGCGGATTTCCCTTGGAGAGTCGCTAAGTATAATGTTAAAGTATCATACAATAGCAGAGAAGGAAAGTTGCTACTCACCATATAGCGGAGATGCTGAGTCATGATAGGCACAATAAAAAGATTCACACAATCATAGCTTTCGGCCATTAAGGCCTTTGTCAGCAGTACACACACGCACGCGCACACACACACACACACACACACACACACACACACACACACACACAACTTGCACACATGTCTGCAGTCTCAGAGAGCTGAAACTACACTTAGTGTAGTTTCAGCTTTCTGAGACTGCAGACGTGTGTGTGCGTGTGTGTACCAGGTGTACCGGTATGAAATGAGCATTAAGATACAAATGTGTCGATAGGGAAGATTTGTTGTGACTGAGCCTCATTTCTTTTTTTTTTTTTTTTGGTTGGTATGACATGTCAAAGATATTTAGTATACATCAAGTCATGGAACAAACAACATCATATGTTTTCATTGAGTTACCAATGTCCAATTTTGTACCAGAAAGTGATGATTTGCGGAAAGCACTAATTTTTTGTTTTCCTTTGAAAAAAAGTGCTGCAGAGTCACATCGAATGCTTGTCAAGGCATATGGTGATCATGCTCTATCGGAAGAAACATGCAAAAGATGGTTTCAATGGTTCAGAAATGATTACGCCGAGTTGCAAGCAATATTGGATGAAGATGATACTTTGAATCAGCAGCAAATGGCAGCAGTGCTAAATGTTGCACAACAAACAATTTCTGACCATTTGAAAGCTATGGGAAAGATCCAAAAATGTGGAAAATGGGTGCCACATGAATTGAATGAAAGACAGATGGAAAACTAAAAAACCATTTTGCTTCAAAGACATGAAAGAAAATCAATTTTGCATCGAATTGTTACTGGCGATGAAAAATTGATTATTTTAAGAATCCTAAACGGGAAAAATCATGGGTTAATCCAGGACAACCATCAACATTGACTGCAAAACCAGATCGATTTGGCAAGAAGACAATGCTCTGTGTTTGGTGGGATCAGAAAAGTGTGGTGTATCATGAGCTTCTAAAACCCGGTGAAACTGTGAATACTAATCGCTACAGGCAACAAATGATCAATTTCAACTATGCATTGATCGAAAAAAGACCAGAATGGGCCAAGAAGACATGGCAAGGTAATTTTTTTTACACAACAATGCACCTGCACACAAAGCAAAATTGGTTCAGGATACAATCAAAACACTTGGCTGGGAGCTGCTACCCCACCCACCATATTCACCAGACTTGGCCCCTTCCGACTACCATTTGTTTTCATCAATGGGACATGCATTGGCTGAGGAACACTTTGATTCTACGAAGGGCTGAGGAACACTTTGATTCTACGAAGAAGTCGAAAATTGGGTGTCTGATTGGTTTGCTTCAAAAGACGAACCTTTCTATTGGTGGGGTGTCCACAAATTGCCAGAAAGGTGGTCAAAATGTATAGAAAGCAATGGTCAGTACTTTGAATAAAATGTTTGTACTTTTCAATTCAAAATTAGTGTTTCATTTTCACAATAAAACACTCATTTCATACCAGCACACCTGGTATGTGTGTCTACTGCTGACAAATGCCTTAATGGTCGAAAGCTATGATTGTGTGAATCTTTTTATTGTGCCTATCGCGACTCAACATCTCCGCTATATGGTGAGTAGCACCTTTCCTTCTCTGGTATTGTTACATTCCATCCTGGATTTTACGTTGTTTGTTCAAGTATCATATGTGCATAATCACTCCACAAAATCATGAACACATGGATTTCCAGGATGGAATGATGACAATATTATAAAAAGGATATATACTGCTACTCATCTCATAGGGAATATGTTGAGTTGCATATAGGTGCAACAAAAAGACTGCTACGCATTTGGACTTTCAGCCAAAGTTTTCTTCTAAAGCAGAAAAAGAAAACACACACACACACACACACACACACACACATGACCACTGTCTTTGGCCACTGAATCTGAGTATGGCATCAGTAGCCTGAGACAGTAGTCATACGTGTGTGTGTGTGTGTGTGTGTGTGTGTGTGTGCAGCCAGGGGCAGTACTTGAGTGCGCGAGTTGTACTTGTGGGAAAGTGTGCATGTTTCCTACATTGGAAGAAGGCCTTTTGGCCACAAGCTCAAATGTATAGCAGCCCTTTTGTTGTGTCCATCTGCGACTCAACAGCTCATCTTTATGGTGAGCAGCAATTTATCTTTTCCATAATATTGTTGAACACATTGACTTTTGAGGCAAAAAAAACTAAAACTGACAAATTATGAAAAGTGAACCTGGAGAGCAAAATCTGCTTAACTTGGAAGACATTTTAGCTTAAGAATTAAACTACTAGTAAAAAGACAATGGAATATTCTACAACAGTATACTCCTGATTATTGGGGGTAACCTAGAGGAGAAGAGGCACAATATTACTTAATCAGTGAAAACTCGAAAATCATTTTCTCCTATATATGGAGGAATTTCTCCCCATGACCGAACTAGTGTATGTGGCTTAACTTCCTGACAGGACATTTTATGTATGGCATCTAGAACTGTCAACTTCTTCCAGAACGCTACAAAATCATCCTTGTCAACTACCATTCTCAGTAGACCAGCCCGATAGCACCTTTTCACCAATGCAATTATGCCTTGGTCCATTGACCGTATAATGGAAGTTATGTTAGGAGGTAAAAAATTAGTCAAAATTAGACTATCATACAAGAATCCTCTCACGACATGTGAAGGGGCGTTATCAAGTAATAGAACATCCTTTTGTAGAATCCTTTCTCTTCTAGAAATCATCAAATTTGTGGTACAAAATGTGTGTGGAATCAGTTTTTGAAAATTTCTACATCCATCTATTCTCCTTTTTGGTTGTAAAAAGTGGAGGAAGATCCTTGGCTGTGACATCCTTGAATGATTTGTGCAACCCCCCCCCCCCCCTCCCGCAAAAAAAAAAGAGAGAGAGTCACTAGTTGTTTCACTCTGTGGTTCCCAGAAGCATTAGCTGTGCACAAAACTGTAATGCATCCTTTAGATGACTTATATCAGAAGAATGAACTTAATTCTTAAAAGCAAGGGTTTTGGTTGGCAGACATTTCCAATAGACATGTTTCATCTGCAATATAAATTAATTTGGCCTGGTGTGAAACTCTCTTCTTACAAAAATTTCTGGAACTCTTCCCAAAAGGCATCAGCTGTCACAACATCTGAGATAAGCTATTCCCCTTGCACAGTAATTTCACAAATCCTGTGACATTGTTTGAATCTGGTTAGCCATCCCGATAAAGTATTAAATTCTCCCTCTAATCCTACAGCTTCACGAAAAAAAAAATTGCTTTATTGGCACATATCAAGCCTGAAACAATGTCATCTTCTGCTCATTTTTGGCTAAACCACTGTGAATCAAAAGCATCTAATTCATCAAATGTAGATCTCTTCATGCATTTTGATGCAGATGGTCCAGAACTAGAATCCCATTTCCTGACAAAATCCTGTTTTCTACTTATTCCTTTTAACATCCTGCACAGTCAACATTCCAATATTATAAGCGACACTTACACTGAAGAGCCAAAGAAACTAGTACACCTGCCAAATATTATGTAGGGCCCCCACGAGCACGCAGAAGTCCCGCAACACGACATGGCATGGACACGACTAATGTCTGAAGTAGTGCTGGAGGGAACTGACACCATGAATCCTGCATGGCTATCCATAAGAGTACAAAGGCATGAAGCTCTGTTCAGAACAGCACATTGCAAGGCATCCCAGATATGGTCCATAATATTGTCTGAGGAGTTTGGTGGCCAGCGGATGTGTTTAAACGCAGAAGAGTGTTCCTGGAACCACTCCATAGCAATTCTGGACACATGGGAGCATTGCATTGTCCAGCTGGAATTGCCCATGTCCGCTGGAATGCACAAAGCTTGAACAGTCCCCTACTGACATCCAGGGTCCATGGATTCTTGAGGTTGTCTCCATACCCATACACGTCCATCCACTTGATACAATTTGAAACAAGACTCGTCCAACCAGGTATGTCTCCAGTCATCAACAGTCCAATGTTGGTGTTCATGGGCCCAGGCGAGGTGTAAAGCTTTAGGTCATGTAGTCATCAAGGGTACACGAGTGGACCTATGGATCAGAAAGCCCATACTGATGATGTTTCACTGAATGGTTTGCATGCTGACACTTACTGATGGCCCAGCATTGAAATCTGCAGCAATTTGCGGAAGGGGTACATTTCTGTCACATTGAACCACTTTCTCCAGTCATCATTGGTCCTGTTCTTGCACAATCTTTTTCTGGCCACTGTGATGTCGGATATTTGATGTTTTACCAGATTCCTGATATTCACAGTACATTCGAGAAATGTTCATACAGGAAAATCCCCACTTTACTGCTACCTTGGAGATGCTGTGTCCCAATGCTCGTGCGCTGATTATAACACCACATTCAAACTCACTTAAATCTTGATAACCTGCCATTGTAGCAGCAGTAAATGACCTAACAACTGCACCTGCACTTGTCATCTTATATAGGCATTGCCGACCGCAGCGCTGAATTCTGCCTCTTTAGCATATCTCTATATTTGAATACGCATGCCTATACCAGTTTCTTTGGCGCTTCAGTGTAGTTTAGTCACAAACCTCTCAATTAATTCGAATTTTTATTTTAGCATCAATACATGTGTGTGTCGTTTCTCCTCCATCTTTTTTACAAATCTCTTTTAACTTGTTTCATTGACACTTAGATGCTGATTAACATTAGAAAACTAAGGTTTGTTTTGGATTTACATGGAACAGGCTGCCTGATAACAATGGAAATGGTACTCTGTTGTCACCCGGCAGTAATTTAAACAATGGAAATAGAACTTTTTGACGCATGTGGGTTGTTCATAGCTGTTCACCAGGGAAAATTATTGCACTTTTTTTCTGTTTTTTCAGATGCACAAATAATCTACCAACTGGACAATTCACACATGAATAATCAGGAGTACACTGTATCTGGTGATAGAATGGGTGGCAAAATCAATTATATGTATACATAAAATCAAATTTATTCTAATGTGAGGATTGGTTTCCATTATATACATTAAGGGCCATGAGCAAAACGCCATGTAAAGGTAACTCTTCATGACATCTCCAACTGAATGCAATATGGCTTTAGAGGGAAAATTCAGAGACTGTGTTAAGACTTGAATGACACAAAGACATTCTCCTGAAAAGTACGATGAGAGAAGCACACAAAGAAGATCAAAAGCTTAGTGCACCAAAAAAGAAAATTCGTATTTTCAGGGCCCTCAAGATTATTAGATACAAGATGATTCCACAATTAGTTAGCTGTCTTCTGCAATCAGCTATGCACTACTGGCAACAGATTTAATTACTCTAAATAAACACACTATTCACTTAACCTCCGATGATTACAGCTGTATCATTCCAACTTCATTTACATGAATATACAGAACTCACTGTTCCATTCCAAAAGTTCTAGTAACTTTTCAGTGAAGTAGCAATTATCTACATCGACTCTTTATAACAGTTCTGTCATTGCTTGTGATTCTGTGCTCAAGTGAGGCTCCAACTCTACACTGGTTTTAAAAGTAATGGACACAGAACTCTGTTGATGAAACGTAGAGAGATATCTTCTGAGACGGCAATTGCAAATCTGACATTTAATCTATAACAATGCTAGAAACTCCACTGACAGGACATGGAACAAATGTAACACTGTGAAAAGAGAAATTTTAACACCATTTCAACTATCATCAAGTCACATAATGATACTAGTGATAAGATGTTGCTGTGTCCATTTTACTTGACAATGTCATAGTGCATGCTAAGAGAAGCAGTGACTACCCATAAGATCAAGTGTGTTTATGATACTTCTTGTAACAATTACATAAAAAAATCTACTCACCAAGTGGTGGCAGAGGAACACATACAAATGGACTTAACTTTTACAAGCTTTCAGAGCCAGTGGTTCCTTCTTCTGGCAGAAGAGTTGAAGAGGAAGGAAGAGGGGTGAAGGAAAATAACTTTAGACGTTTAGGGAAAGGCGTAGAGTTCAGAAATGTCACCCAGAACTCCGGGTTAGGGGAGACTTACCGGAGAGGATGAGAAGGAAAGACTGACTGTTGGGGACTGCAACAGACGAGATTTGAAAACCTGAGAACTTAAAGGTGGAAGACATGGTAATATGCAAGACAGAGATTAGTACTAAAACATTGTGAATGAGTTAATAAGAGTGAAAGAGTGAAAAGCTAAGTGCAGTCTATGTAACTGAGGTGGGAGGAGGGACGGCAAAAAAATAGACAAGTCAGAAAATGGAAGATGTAAAAAACTAAAATGGAGTGAGGAAAGAAGTAGTTACTGTGAAGAAATGCTGAGACAGAAGGAATTAACATAAATTAAGGCCACGTGGGTGGCAAGTACTAAGGACGTGTTGTAGTGCTAGTTTTCACCTGTGGAGTTCTGAGAAATGGGTGACTTGGGCAAGAAGCCAGATGGCACATGTGGTGAAAACGGGCAGTGAGGTAGTGACTGTCATGTTGTACAGCATGCTCTGCAACAGGATATTGTGTGATCACCTGTATACACCTTCTGCCTATGCCTGTTCATCCTGACTGATAATTGGATGGTAGTCACGCTGATGTAAAAGGCCAAACTGTTTACATGACAGCTGGTATATGACGTGTCATTTCACAGGTGGCTCTCCCTTTGATAGTTTATGTTTTGCTAGTTACAGAGCTGGAATAGGTGGTGGTAGGAGGGTGCATAGGGCAAGTCATGCAGTGGCCTGTAACTGGCAATACAAATGCTACCAAAGGGAGAGCCACCTGTGAAACGACACGCCATATACCAGCTGTTATGTAACACTGTTTGGCCTTTTACATTGGTGTGACTACCACCCAGTTATCAGTCAGGATGAATGGGCATAGACAGAGGGTATATACAGGCAACACACAATATCCTGTTGCAGAGCATGCTGTACAACATGACAGTCGTGACCTCGGTGCCTGTTTTACCACACGCGCCATTTGGATTCTTCTGAACTGTGACTTTTCTGAACTGTATCCCTCTCCATAAACCTCTCCAGCCCTCTCCCTTCACCCCTCTTCCTTTCCCTTCAACTCTTCTGCCAGAAGAAGGAGCCACTGGCTCCAAATGCTTGTAAAAGTTAAATCCTTTTGTATGTGTGTGTGTGTGTGTGTGTGTGTGTGTGTGTGTGTGTGTGTGTGTGTGTCTTCCCCTGTCACTGCCTGGTGAGTAGATTTTTTATCTATCCATTGGTATTATATTATCAATAATTGATTATTTTCATTCTTGTAACAATTATCGGATGACAACTGATATATTGAGTTCAATGTTTATCACATTTAAATGAGGTGTAAGGTGAATTATCTCAAGATTGTTCTATCCTAAAGTTAGAGGAAATTGTTTACTCTCAGTCTGTAGCAAGACTACAGAGACTCAGAAAGCACAACAATAATGGAAAGTCTATTGACACAAAACATGTAACTGTAACAATCTCAGAGAAATGTTCTGTCTTTCGTGATGCAAAGAATTGCAGTTTTATTGGGCCATGGCACCACATTAAATCAAGAATGATATTTTAACATTTCAAAGAAGCTTCAATATTACCCGCAACACATTTGTCAATCGGGACAACTGACCCTTTTGTACAGGTGCACAAGATCTTTTATGCATCTAAACACAAAGGAGGACTGAAAATTTCAGTGGCAGATTTTTGCCATTTATGTTACATGCCCAGATGTAAATCGTCTGTTGCTTGTCTCTCTCTGAATCATATAAAAGTGCGACTTAAGGGATTGAAACTGTAGAACGACAATCAATGAAATACACGAAGCAGACTTTTTTGACTGCAAGGATACATGTTTCAGCTCAGTGGTAACATTGTAAATTACTGATGTATAATGCAGTGAAAATAAGGTAAAACAATATTGTTTGTAAACTTTTCCTAGTTTTTCAGGCGAGTATGGGAGATAAAATATGTGATGGATTATTTATGGCTAACCTTAATATGGCCACAAAGGTGGGAAAAAAATCAATTACTTCCAGGTCAAAGTACTATGTCTCTTGGGAAACACAATTAGAAATAATATTTTTTATGTATTATATATTTTAAATCAAAGCATACATCTGATTATCACAAAACTGACAGCGTACGTGACAAAACACTGTTGTAACCACACAAAAAATAATCATAAGCAAGTCGGAACTACTGGCAATTCCTGCAATCTGTAGCCAAAAATAATAATAGAAGTAAAGGTGTTGTTGTATTCTTCACTCTGAAGATTGGTTTGATGCAGTGTGCTCCATGCTACCCTAACCTGTGCAAGCTTCTTCATCTCCAAATAACTACTAAACCTGCACTCTTCTGAATCTGTTTACTACTCAATACTGAGATTTAAATTTTTGAGTTAGTTTCACACTGTCCTTGTGGATCTACTAAAGCAGCAGAAAACAGCTGTCATGAAACATTCTGAAGGAACACATACGATGCAGGCATGCCAGTAACACTCTGATCACGATGAGTTATCTGTGAGTAAAAGAATGCAAGTTGGAACTCTGAGGCCACCTATTACAGATAAGAAGTGAATACCATTTATTTATTTAAAATTAATGATATTTTTAACAGCAAGATGGAAAGCACTGTGATAAAAATTGAATAATGTATTCAATTCTATCCAAAAACAAATCATATGCTCCAGCGTGGCTGTATTATTTGCTTGATTAGACACAACTCAGTATCAGCATTATTTTCAAAGTTTATTAAATATTACCCATCTCTATGTATCTGTGTAGTATACAAAAAACAGTTATAGTACAACAGATTTAACAAGAATATGATACAGAGGGCCAAAATTCTAAACCTAGCTTTCAAAAACTCGTTTAAGGTAGAAGACTGCAGCACCACTCCCCCTTTCAATTATCGAACAATTGTAAGGATGGCTGACATAGTGTTTAATGTATCAGGGATTGTAAAACAGTTAAGATCCTTAAACACCAGGAAGGCATCTGGCCCAGACAATATCCCCGTAAGATTATATGTTGACTATGCTACAAATATAGCACCATTCTTATCCATCATCTATCAGAGATCATTGGAACAGTGGAAAGTTCCACGGGACTGAAGAAAGGCCCAGGTCATAGCAATCTATAAAAAAGGTAGAAAATCAGATGCACATAATTACCGGCCAATTTCACTGACAGCGATTTGTTGTAGAATCATGGAACATATTTTGTGTTCAGACATAATGGCCTTTCTAGACTCTGAAAAGCTCATCTGCAGAAACCAGCACGGTTTTAGGAAACAGCAGTCATGCGAGAGACAGCTGGCCCTCTTTGTGCACGACATACAACAGGCTCTGTCCTGAATGGGGTGACTTCAACAGAAACAGGTGTGCCCCAGGGCAGTGTAATAGATCGACTACTTTTTACAATTTACATAAACCATCTAGTTGATGGTACTGACAGCGGAATTAGACTGTTTGCCGATGATGCTGTAGTCTACAGGAAACTAGTATCACAAGAAAGTTGTGAACGAATCAATGAGGATTTGCACAAAATAAAGGCTTGGTGTAATAACTGACAATTATCTTTCAATATTAGTAAGTGTAACCTACTGTGTATAACAAGACAAAAATCCCCATTAATGTACGAGTACAAAATAAATGCTCAGTCTTTGGAAGTGGTAACACCCGTCAAGTATCTGGCTGTGACTATTCGAAATGATTTCAAATGTCAGATTACACAAGTAACGGGCAAGGCGAATTCTAGATTGCGGTTTATTGGTAAAATCCTTAAGCGATACAGGCCTTCAACAAAGGAAATTGCTTACAATATGTTAGTTCGTCCAGTATTAGAGTATTGTTCATCTGTATAGGACCCTTAGCAGTTGGGTCTGATTCAAGAGATTGAGAAGGTCCAAAGAAGAGTGGCAAGATTCATAACTGGTACACTTAGCCATCGCAAGAGCATTACAAATCTCATAGAAAGTTTGAATTGGGACACACTTGCAGATAGACGACGCACTAACCAGAAGGGGCTGCTCACTAAATTCTGAAATCCGATCTTCGCCAAGGATGTAGAGCATATATTATTACCACCAACTTTCAGATCACGCAATGTTCACCATTGAAAGATAAGGGAAATTAGAGCTCATACTGAGGCGTTCAGACAATCGTTTTTCCCTCGCGCGATCCAGGTGCGGAACAGAGGGAGGGGATATGACTTTGGAGCAAATTGTGCCCTCCGCCACACACCAACTGGTGGCTAGCGGAGTATATATGTAGATGTAGATACACAAGCACACACTCGTGTGAACCTCTTCCTTCCATTGACCCTCCCCTCCCCCCCCCCCCCTACACACACACACACACACACACACACACACACACACACACACACACGGTGCTTGACAAACTATGCAAAAATTACAGGATACAGATACATTAAGTCATCACACCAATGTTCAACACCTGCTGCTGCTTCCTTTGTGTAATCATACACAGGATGAACCAAAATTTGTGCACTCTGATGCCACAGTGTGATTCTACACATAATAGTAACAGTACAAACACATTTCTTACAAAATTTAGTCACATGCATATTTTCAGTAGAAAATGGACGCCAAAGGAAGACAATTTGGCAACACCATAATTATATGTATGATAAGTATCTTCATTCAATTGCGTGTTAATATGTTGCCCAGTTGGTGCAATGGGTAGAGTTTTCTATTAGAATACTTAAGTTTGCAAGTTTGATTACAGGTCTAGGTATAAATTTCTTATTTCCTTATTTTACACTGTGTCTGGCTTCTTAATCATTACACATAAATTACAGCAGATCTTATACAAAATACATGCAATTATTCAGTACTGACACAGAAATGAGAATACAACTACTTTCACTGTTCCATTTTTAAAGATATATTTTGGTTTAAACATTTCCTCTGTTTTCCATACGCATTATACCCCTCCACGCGTTTTGGTTCATTAGGAGCATTGCTTCCCTTTTCTTCAGTTATAGTCTTCCCTGAAAATTAAAAAAAAATGAAAGAAAGATAACCGCTCCCCCTCTCTTCTCTTTGGTCTTTAATGCTACACAGTTCATCTGCAACCATGGAAATCACATAACTACTTCTTGTAAGTATATTCCCCCCCTACCACCACAACAACAGCATTCGACCCTGGTGTAACACCAATTATCGTGCTACACTAAAGTTAAGGTCATCTGCACATATGAGAAAATGTACTTAATTCATAAGACAATAATTTACAAGTTACTGGTACATTTCGTGATGTGTCAAAGGCATTGGACTGTGTAAATCACATAATACTTTTAAGAAATCAGAGTATTACAGTGTATTGCAATGTGATTCAAATCCCTTATCTCTCACAGGAAACAAAGAGTTTGATTAGGAAAGAGACCTTTATTAAGCCATCAGGAATCATCCAACCAGGAACTAATTACATGTGGTGTACCCACAAGGTCCCATTCCAGAGCCCTTACTTTTTGTTGTCTATATCAATGCCTGTCATCAGTAACATCACCAGATGCCAAGTTTGTTATTTGCAGATGATAAAAACACTGCAATCAAGGGTAGTCTTAGAAATATCAATTAATGACATCCAGCATAGGTAGTATACGATATGTTAAATTGTAAGCTGCAATAGATAATGGCAGGTAGTAATTCCATGGAATTCTGGATGGTAACATACCTTACAAATGGATGACTTCATCAGCCAAATGGAAGCAATAGAAAATCCCACCACTTGTGAGGTCCTTCTGTGACTAGGTTTTTATTGTTAAAAAACTGAAAAATCAATTGAAATGTATCGCTACCTTTGTGATGCATACAGAAAAGGAACAATGAGTGAAAGACGAGTGGGACATAATAGTGCATTGATTTTAAAAATGGCCCTATCAATGTTGATGTTGAGGACCACAGTGGTAGCCCTAGCCTTGCGACTGATAAACTAGTGATGAAAATCAATGGAAAATCATCTTTTGATGATTACAGGACTTTCACAATATTTTCTCCAAATTGCATGGAGCTTGGTGCATGAAATTGTGGTGGAGAAGCTTGATTACCACAAATTTTGTGCTAGTTGGGTTCCCAAAATCTTAACAGAAGACCACAAGAAACAGAGACTGGCTGCAGCACTGACCTTCCTCAAAGATTATGAGAAAAAAGCTTTTGATCATATCATAACTGATGAAAATGTATATAATAAAATTTGATTTTTTAATATTGTTAATTTTTTGTTTCGAAATGTCTGTTACTTTTTGGATAACCTTCATAGAACTCTTCACGTATATTTCTGAAACATTCAGTCAGTAACTGTTATGTTAAAGTTTAAAAATCTGTAGCTGTAAGATATGTATTATTTCAGAAATAGCGTATGTTGCACCATTATTGAGCACATCAAAATTAGAAAATAAAGACTAAAATATACCTACACTCAGAGTAGATCTCAAACACATGAGGATTCAAATGCAAATCTTCACCCAGTACGCTAATTAGGCAGCACAGATCTACAGTCTTGAATGAAGATTTATGTCACAGAGCTGATTACAGTGTTGCCAAGTCACCTTACTTTGACAGGCATTTTCTACCAAAAACATGCACAGTATGAAATTTTGTAAGAGACATCTTTTGTACTGTTAGTATGCAAGGAATCGTACTGAGGCATCAGAGCGCACGGATTTTGGTCCAACCTGCATAAGGTGTGGATTAATTCAGTGCATAATTATATCTATTATCAAATACAACAGCATAAAACAAAATGAATCATTGTGTAAATGGAATAAATGATGATGTTAGTGCAACATAAAGTTAACATTTTCGGTGCCATGCCTGTAAACACTACATTGTCTTCCATGTTGGAACAAATGCTACACCCCTAATATTAATGACACAATTTTCTTAGTGAGAACTTCATAGATTATGTTTTATACATCTTCTAACTATGACCATTCAACCCCCTCCCCATCTTCAGCTATGATTAGCTTCTTCTTCTTCTTCTTCTTCTGTAATGGTCAATCCAAGGATTGGTTTGCAAAAGCTACAATGGAAGCTTCTTTCCATTCTGTGCGTCTTTCAGCTTTTTCTCTTCATTTCTTTATAGGTGTTACATCCCACATCTTTCACGATTCGATCCATGTACCTCAGCCGTGGTCTTCCTCTTGGTCTTTTTCCCTCGACATATCCCTCTATGATTGTGTTCAGGAGTCCTTTATGTCTTAATAGATGGCCTGTAAAATTGCACTCTTCTTAACAATGAAACTCCAGAAGCTTCTCTTCTCACCTGCTCTTTCCAGAACCACTTTGTTTGTGACCTTGTTGATACATTTTATTTTGAGCATGCGTCTATAGCACCACATTTCAAAAGAATTTAGCTTCTCGTCTTCCTCTGTCTCGAGAGTCCATGTTTCACACCCATATCCTTTCAAAAATCTTTTCCTGAATTCAAGGCTGATGCTCTTAGATGTTAAGACGATTAGCTAAAACAGTCAAAATTTGCAGATTCTCTCATTCATTCCTAATTTCCCAACAAAAAGCAAACAAAAAACAAACAGCAGCAGTATTTAATGCTGCTTTATTAGAGCATTAATACTATTAGCTGCTCCCCTTCTTCTGTTCAGGACTAACATTGCAGAAAAACAGAGCACAGGAAATATGTTTCTGATGAAGAAAATAATTTGTATGATGAAGCTATAACCATTCTAAGGGTAATAGTTGGGGGATTTATAAGCAGTTAAGATACAGTTTCAGATAGATACTAATTTGCAATTAAAGGAAACTAATTTCATGTAATCCAAAAATATTACTTCACGGTAACACAAAATCAATACAGAAAGAAAGTGTTTTACACTATTTAAGTTATCAAACAAGCTTTGTTATTGTAATTTAACTTTGTTTGATAACCACTTTAGCGGCTGTAAAGTCACAGTTTTCATCAATTTCCGAACTTGATAATCTCTCCCAGCCAGGCAATTTAAGTGCTACAAGCATTATATAGTTGATCATAATCATCAACAATTTTATGAAAAGGATAGTTGCTACTCACAATACAGCAGAGAGGCTGAGTCTCAGATAGGCACCCCGAAATGACTATCAACCAAAACTTTCAGCCAAACAATTCTGATGAAGAACTGTTTGTACCAACTATACTTCTCATAATGTTGTCATCATTCCATCCTGGATTTTCTATTATCATCATCATTGATGTAAATACTAATGTTATTGCATAATATTCAGTTCTTCATTCAGAAATTACTCATAATAAATACAATCATGTAATTACAGAACACTATATTCCAGAAGGAACAGTAACAAAATTGTGTCTTTTGTAAGTTCTTATATTTGGAATTATACTGGTTTGCATACAACATTCATCCAGCAATCTATTTTGCATGCACGGCCATATAAAGCTTCAATTCTTTTAAAAAATTGTACTGTCACAAGATTTTGTAAACTGAATGCCACTGAAGTTTATGTCCCAGAACAAACCACTGTGTATTCTCCCTGTTGTGCGCAATCTTCGGTCAAATTTATGTTACACTCGATGAAGAATAACTTACTTTCCTTCTTCGATTGAGAAATTGTACTACTGCATTTCCTTAGTTGGAGAAAAAGACTATGCCTTGCAGATAATGCCAAGATCAGAAAAAGAAATAACGAGAAACGTTTTACCACTGCTTATATTGTAGTTTCCGACAAAGTAACACATTCACAGAAGCTAAAAAAATTAGAAAGTCAACATAAAATATAATTCATCTTGAGTTACACATGTGTCCAAAAACATATGTAAAATGAAACATGAACATGCAATGATTATATCTGTAGCAAATAATTCTTTACAAATAACTTATTAAAGTTATAAATTATGCTCAAGGGCAATAAAATGTAAACACAAAACAATTGTTCTGTATATTTTATTTATAGCATATGTTTATACAACTGAAATTTAAATGTGTGTCTAATCATTGCATGTACAGAGAATACGTCAAAAGCATTTCCTTCAACAAGTTTAATTCTACAATGCAACAACTACCAAAGTCTCACAAATCATGCTAACACAGCTATCATGGAGGAATTTTTTACTTACCTTAATCAGGAAGAAAATGTGTAGAACGTTTATCTGTGCAGATTATTTTAATTTGCGATAGTACACTTCACTTCAGAAATGAATGAAGACATAACCCCAATATTTTTTTAAGTGAATTTGGTATTAATGATTTTCTGAAGCGTAAGAGACTGACAGGTCTTAATTCTGGAAGTCTTGTGACAGTGTCAATAACATTTTATGTCCCACTGTCAAGCTGTTACCCATACAGCACACAAACTCTTTTATAACTCATAAAACCCACTTATATGTTCATGGACTGTGGTTATAATTAATCTGTCCTTAGTTACTTGTCTGGTGGCAATAGGGAATTCTAGTCTTGACGTGTCATGTGTGATGCTTGGACATAATAGTAGAACACTATACATTATAATTTGTGCCATTAACGAATTAAAAAAAATATATGAAAAATTACAAGTTTTGGTATGAATCATACTATTTTCATAATAATATCTGTTTAATGAATGATAAGATTACAAAGAAGTAATACTGTGCATCACATATGATTTTCAAAACTGCACTGGACAAGCAACTCCAATTTGAATTAAAATCAGTACATAGGTATTATTACAAACAAAAAGGAAACCGTATCTGTCAATCAGAAACAGCTCTGATGCTGGTGCTATAACACATTGCGAGACATACAGCAAAATATTAAAGGTAGTAATATGGACATCGAAGCAATGCATTACGAGAAAAAGTAATGATTTCAGGTAACAAAGTAAAGACAGTATGGGATAGAGGGAGGGAGGAGATTGGTAAAATCAGACATGAAGAGATCCAGTTGGCATTAATTGTAAATTATGCATGGTAACATATGTATGCAGTGTTACAAAACTTTTTAACAAACATGTCATACCTGCTACTGGAATACTCTTTTTGAAATTTGGAAGGTAGCAGAGTAAATCCAGAGCAAAAGGCTATAGACAACATATACAGAAACCAGATGGCAATTCTAACGGTTGAGGGGCATGAAAGGGAAGCAATAGTTGAGAAGGGTTGTACCCTATTCCCAATGTTATTCAACTGTACACTGAGCAAATAGTAAAGGAAACCAAATACAATTTGTAGTAGGAATTACAGTCGAGGGAGAAGAAATAAAAAATCATTTACGGAAGGAGATAAAGAAATACCATCAAATTTAGCTTTAGACAGCATTCTCAAAATATTAAAAAAGGTAATATACAATCATCTTCTTAACCATATTGTCAAAGTCAGACTTCACATTCCAAAGGTTCTCATATTGATAAAGTTATCTGCATGTAAACTAAAAATGTACATAATTCATCAGACAATAATTTACAGGTTACTGGTGTATTTTGTGATGTGTGAAAAATCTCAAATTCATTTAGACTAAATCAGAATATTACGGTGTACGAGGAAATGCTGCAATGTGGTTCAAATTCTGGACAGGAAACAAAGAGTGTCATTAGGAAAGAAACCCTTATTAAGCTATTAGGAATTGTACAACTAGGAACTAATTACATGTGGTGTACCTACAAGGTTCCATCTCATAGCCCTTACTTTTTCTTGTCTATATCAACAACTTTCATCAGTAACATTACCAGATGCCGAGTTTGTTCTGTTTGCAGATGATAAAAACACTGCAATAAATAGAAATTCAAGGTTCTTCTTAGAAAAATCAATTAATGAAATTTTCATGGAGATTAATAAATGTAAATAATAGATTTCAGCTATCAGTCGTCCTTTGGAATTTTTATTGGCAGATCTAGATTTCTGCTAGAAACTAGCCATTCTCAATGCACTATCATTTTTGGTCAATGCATATAACGCCTGTTGGTTGGACTTTGTCCACAGTTCATTGAACAGTTCAATGAACTGTGGATAAAGCACTGAGAATGGCTAGTTTCAAGCTGAAATCTAGATCTGCCAATAAAAATTCCAAAGGACGACTGATAGATGAAATCCATTATTTACAAATCAAAATAATGGTCGCTGCGTGCAACAGCCTCTGAATGGAGGGTAACCTGATCATTAATAAATAGTTCCTAGCATACTCTTTGTCACAAAACTTTGAAAAAACTCACAACATGCAGTTCAGGACTCATAGGAGGTGGTGCCCTCCAGTATATGCCTAAAATATAAAAGGTGGTGCCCTCCAGTATATGCCTAAAATATAAGGACAAACAGGTACAAGAAGAAGACAGTGCTAAATTCTTGGAACTGTAACTTGATAATAAGTTCAACTGGTAGGAGCACACCACAGAACTGCAGCAGCATCTAAAAAAAATCCTTTTGAAATGCAAATGTTGTCAGACATAAACACTATAAAAATTTAAAAAAACTGGCATCCTATGCTATTTTCATTCCCTAATGTCCCACACAATTATTTTTTGGGGTAATTCATCAAGCCAAGCTAAAGTTTTCCAGATCAAAATATGTAGTAAGAATTATTTGTGGTGTCAACCCATGAACATTCTGCACAGGCCTGTTTAGAGAACTACGGATATTAACTATGCTTCACAACATAATTACTGGTTAGTGAAATTTGTCATTAAAAATATTTATATTTTTCAAACCAACAGCTCAGATCGTGGAATCAATACTACAAATAAGAATAATCTTTACAAAGCTTTAAAGACACTTACTTTAGTCCAAAAAATGTATCCACTACTGATAAATGTCTGAGTAGAACCAACAGATGTGTACAGGTTACCAATAATATCAAACGATGCGAGTATTAGTACAGTCTTGCCTCTGTACAAATTAAGTGAAGCAATGCGAGCATTGTAAATAAGTATTTTAAAATGAGTTTTTTGTTTCATGATTTACTCCACATCCATGATGATTATTTCACTTGGGATCAGTGGAAGGTACATTATCATTTTTTTAAAATTTATCCATGTTATATGGGTGTTGTTTGAGGTCTGTGACTGTATTATAAGATTATGTGGAATAATTTTATACTGTTGCTGTCACTTTTTGCTAATATTTTATTAACACAATGCATTTCAGCAGCATGTTGCCATCGTCAGGTGCATTATACAGTTACTTACACATCAGCTGGTAGGTTTTGTACGTTAGCTGTGTGTGCCAGTGGGGTTAAAAATTGAAAAATAAACCTGTGTGGAAGGATAAATGTGTTACAGTGTGTACATTATGTGAATAGTATGATTAGGTAATATATATTAATACGTTTACTGGCATTTTTGTTGGCAATTTCATTTTCTGGCACACAGAGCACAGGTCAAACACAGCTTAGCATTTTCACAAACGTATGTTTACAACTTTCCAAAGAGTTTTAAAATCTAAGATAAACTACTTACAATTTCAAAGACTGTTTACAACTTTCAAGAGAGTTATAAAATATAAAGCTAAACTACTTCCAATTCCAGAGACAGTAATATATACCTGTAGTGAAGATGAAAACTTTTATCTAGATGTATTGGCAATAAGGAGAATGTTACATGAATACTTAATGAAAACTTTTCTGCCAATGGAACAAAAATTTAATGCTGGAGAAGTTTTTGAAGAAGTTAACATTATTACTTTCAAGCTTATCATTTAATAATACATCTCCATGTGCTGTGCCATGAATGAAGATTTCCAGTTCTTCATGTAAGTCCATTTGGTGTCCCTTATCCTTTTTATGTAATATGTGAAGATCATTCGCAATATCATGGAATGGGTGGCCTGTGTCTTTTATGTGGGTGGCTATTGCTGGCCTATTGTGATTGTTAGTGTGGTAAGCATTTATGTGTTCATTATATCTTGTTTGGAAGTCTCTCCCAGTTTGGCCTATATAAAGGGATCTGCAGGTATAACATACTATTTTATAGATGCCTGATTGTGAGTGTTTATCAGTGTGTGTGTGTGTGTATATTGTGCCTCGGTGTGTGTTGAAGTTTGTTGTGTGTTGCAAAGGCAAGGTTAATGTCTTTTGGTCTGAGAATGTTTGCTATTTTGTAGGAGAGTTTGCCTGTGAAAAGTATGCAAGTCAGCTTCTTTTTCATTTCATGTATGAATGGTGGTTTACCATTGCTCTGTATGCAACAAGTTTGTGTTTTGTGGGGTGACAGGATGAACTGTGCATGGTGGTACCTGTTACTGTTGCCTTCCTGAAATGAAAAAGAAACCCACGGTGTGCATACCTTTCACAGGCAAACTCTCCTACAAAATAGCAAACATTCTCAGACCACACAACATTAACATTGCCTTTACAACACACAACAAACTGCAACACACAGCGAGACACAATACACACATACAGACTAATAATCACCCACAATCAGGTATCTATAAAATAGTATGTAATACCTGAAGATCCCTTTATTTAGGCCAAACAGGGAGAGACTTCCAAACTTAATGACAAGATGGCCACGAGAGTAGAAGTGTGTGATTCTAACTTGAGAAATAGTTACAGTTATGCAGTTTAAAAAAGGAGTTTGTAAGAATTTTAATGCTGAAATAACAACACTAAAAGAATGAATTGCAAGCTTACAATTCATAGTCAGTGCTTTAAGAAGCGATATTCATTTACTCAAGAAAGAAAATTGGGATCTAGGATCGAAGCCAACACCAAGTGAAGTGATGCAAGTCAAAAGTAATAAATCGTCCAAGTGGGTAAAAGCGTTGTATAAAGACAGTTTTCCAACTGCAAAAAGAACAACAAACTCTGCTAAAACTGTCACATTTTCAGATAAAAACAAATATCATGTTTTGCAAACAAGTAACTGTGATAACAACTCTTCAAATGATCGTGAACTTGTAAAAATCAGTGAACTGAAAATGAATAGTGTTTTCGCAAGAAATGTAAACAACAATCACAGATCATCACGGAAAAAGTGTAATGCACTATTATTAACAGACAGTCATGGCAAAAATAGATTCAGTATGCTCCATGAGAAAAATCGCGACATAGCAGTGACTAGTGTAGTGAAACCAGGAGCGGGATGTAAAAATGTTGTAGACACTAACTACCAGACGAAATTAATGCAGGAAAATGACTTTATCGCCCGTATAATTGGTTCAAATGATGTGGCGAAAAATGGAGCAGAGGTTTGTGTAAAACGCTGCAGAATTTTCTACAAGCTAACAAATGCAGAAACACTGTAGTTGCCACACTGCCTCACAGGCACGACTAATTTATAGTAAATGTGTAAACAAAGAAATTTGGAAAACAAACATTAAAA
The DNA here is from genome assembly GCF_023864345.2 of Schistocerca serialis cubense. Classification (NCBI taxonomy): domain Eukaryota; kingdom Metazoa; phylum Arthropoda; class Insecta; order Orthoptera; family Acrididae; genus Schistocerca; species Schistocerca serialis. Next base: position 721,723,496 of record NC_064638.1, read on the forward strand.
TAAGGAAACCGTGTTCTCAATACGCTACGTGGTATGTACTGGATATACGTAAGCTGCATTGAAATCTGCACACGAAGCATGCAATGCATTTTAACTATGAAGGGAAATGGTTTATTTGTGATTGTGTTAGTGAAATAATTAAAGTAAGACTTCTAAGGAATAGGATAATCTATCAGCTTCCTGTACATCCCTCAAACAACAGTGAGGGGACACAACCTGCTAGAGCAAGGTAACCACCATCAAGAAGTGAGGATTTTTACTGGCTACAGATGACAACAGCACCTCAATAGTTCATCCCAGAAGCGTTCTTCAGATTAAAACGGAAGGAAGGCAGAGACAAATAAAGGTAAGTGATGAATCAGATATGCCAAGCAGAAACCCCAAGTTTATAACTGTCCCTCAAAATGTGCAGTCATTATGAAACAAAATTTATGAGCTAGAGGTATTACTGTCACATCAATTAAAAGAAGTATCTGTAATGTGTTTCAATGAACATTGGCTAACTGATGAGACGTTAGCAAATCACAAGTATACAGGGTTATGTTATGACATCTCGTTTCTGTAGAAAAATATCTAAACATGGAGGAACATGTATATTTGTGAAAGGCAGTATCAGCTATTGCTGCCTAAAATCTCTCGAAAATTTAGGAAAAGAAGGTGATTTTGAAATCTCCGCTGTAGAACTAACATCAATAAAAACGACCATCATTTGCCTGTACAGAAGTACAAACTAAAACATAAAAATATTCTTTAAGCAAGTTGAAGGTAGTCTTGACAGTATCAGGGGTCTAAACAAAACAGTTATAATACTGGAGACTTTAACAAAGTTTAAAAAGATAGAGATGATCTTATGGCTATTTGTGCAACACACAACTCGCTCCCAATCATAAATTCCCCTACCAGAGTTACAAGGGTATCCAGCATCACTATTGATAAGATACTGATAAACAATGATAGCCATGAATAAGCAGCTAGAAACTTCAACACAGGCTTCAGTGACCACTTGCACAGCTTCTTGAAATATCTTCAATGCAGAACTTAATTAAACAAACAGAAACAATAAAAATAGGAAGAACCTTCAGCCATCAAATCATTGAATACTTTAGGAATTTACTAAAGAAGGAAACATGGACTGAAATGTACAGATACGAAAACACACATGAGTAGTTCACCATATTTATGGATATATTTACATATTATTTTAACATGTCATTTCCAGCTAAATATCAGAAAATCAAGTGTAGTAGGCTTAACAGAAAAAACTGCTGGTTGACAACAGGTATAAAAACGTCATGTGCTGAAAAACGAAGACTATATGAGATCTCCAAGTCTTCCATAGTATCCAATGAATTCCTTGCATATTTCAAGAATTATAAAATGATACTTAAAAAAGTGATCAAAGAAGCTAAAGTAATGGCAAATGACTGCTATATAAATAATTCCAATAACAAAATGAAAGCTGTGTGGAGTTTAGTGAAACACAATGTTTCTCCTAAAAATTCCAGCATTAAATTGAATTGTAATGGCAAAGACATTCATGATCCTACAGAAATAGTAAATGTGTTCAATACTTATTTTAGCAATATAAGTGAGCAATTAATCGCTGAAATCAAACCTTGCAATATAAATGGCCCAGTATCATCCATAAATACCAACGTAACTCCTACTTCACTGTTTCTCTTTCCAACAACCCAGAAAGAAGTCCTGTCAGTTATCAGAACTTTAAAAGTGAATCATTCCACTGGAATAGATGGCATCCCAGACAGCTTTATTAAAACATGTGGAGATCTCATTAGTGAACCATTAGCTCACCTTTATAATAGTTCCTTTCAAACCACAATTTTCCCATCATGCCTGAAAACAGCTAAGCTCAAACCACTATTCAAAAAAGGTAAAAAGGATGAAGTGGTTAACTACAGGCCCATTGCTCTACTATCTGTATTCTCAAAAATCATAGAAAATATTTTTCAAAGAAGAGTAGTAGATTTTCTGGAAGAGCACAAAATACTATCCACAGCACAATATGGGTTCAGGAAAGGCCAATCAACTGATACAGCAATATTTGAACTATTAAGTGAAGTACTTCAGAGACTAGATAATGGGGAAAATGTTATTGGAATACGTCTAGATCTCTCTAAGGCTTTTGATATCATAGATCACACAAAACTATTGCCTAAGCTTGACAACATGGGGTTAGAGGAACATCTAACAACTGGATAAAATCATACCTAAGTGGTCGAAAACAAGTGGTTGAAGTGCAACATCAAAATTTCATCAAACTCACTCAACACTATTCGAACTATGAAACCATTAAATTCGAACTATGAAACCATTAAATATGGAGTGCCAAAAGGTTCAGTTCTGGGACCTCTTCCATTTCTGTTGTATGTGAATGACCTAAACAACTTCTGCGGGAATGTCATCCAGTTTGCTGACGAAACAAGTGTGCTTGTGAGTGGGAAAGAAATCAAAATGCTTCAGAAGTCTACAACAGAGACACTCAACAATACTGAAAGCTGGTTCAGTCACAACAAATTGCTAATAAATGCAAGTAAGACAGTGGCACTAAATTTCTTTGATGTGAAAAAAGGTGAGCAAACTGTTCAGATTCAGATATCTGACAAAGACCTTCAGAATGTAAACAACATTAAGTTCTTAGGAGTATGGCTCCAAGCTAATCTTAAATGGAGGACGCAAATTGAAAAAGTTTGTAAGAAATTAAGCACTACATGCTACTTAATGAGAATATTAGAGGGATGCTGCAACAAAGATTCTTTGGAAACTGTGTATTATGCCTATATATATAAATAGATATGGAATTATATTCTGGGGTAACTCCCCTCTCAGCCAAAAGCTCTTTAGGCTATAATAAAGAATTATAAGAATAATGGAAGGTGTAAAATGAAACAAAACCTGTAAACCACTCTTTAAAAAGCTAGAAATCCTCCCACTTCCATGTATATATGTGTAAGAGATAACCGAGTTTGTGAAAAAATATTCAATGGAAAATCCCATTCTCTTCCAGAAAAATGAAAATATCCATTCCTTTAACACCAAGCAAAAAGGAGATTTTCATCTAGAGCCCACCAACATCACCCCGAATAAAAAAGGAAGCCCGTATTACGGGAAAGTTATTTATAATAAACTTCCCCCACAAATTAAATCAATAAATGACCTGGTAAATTTCAAGTCAACTGCTAAGGCATATTTGACTTATCACTGCTTCTATAGCCTTCACGAGCTCTTTCAAAAAGTTCACTAACGATTTGTCTCTTTGCCTTAATGATGAATCATATAAATGTTACTAGAACTTTAATGATTTACTAAGTAAATGTTACTGTAATACAAATATTAATCTGCCAGTACAGTACATGCTCTTTCTGCTTTAAAATATCTACTCTTTATTTTTGTACAACATTTGCACTGTGATCATTTAATGTATAAATAATAACATTAATGCAAATTTAATATTATATTTTGTTGTACATTGACTTGTCCTACATCAGAATATACTATTTGTGTACTATATGATCACCAGGACCAATAAAACTCAACTCAACTCTACTCTACAAGATATAATGAACACATAAATGCTTACCACACTAACAATCACAATAGGCCAGCAATAGCCACCCACATAAAAGACACAGGCCACCCATTCCATGATATTGTGAATGATCTTCATATATTACATAAAAAGGATAAGGGACACCAAATGGACTTATATGAAGAACTGGAAATCTTCATTCATGGCACAGCACATGGAGATGTATTATTAAATGATAAGCTTGAAAGTAATAATGTTAACTTCTTCAAAAACTTCTCCAGCATTAAATTTTTGTTCCATTGGCAGAAAAGTTTTCATTAAGTATTCATGTAACATTCTCCATATTGTCAATACACTGTCTCTGGAATTGGAAGTAGTTTAGCTTAATTTTATAACTCCCTTGAAAGTTGTAAACAGTCTTTGAAATTGTAAGTGGTTTATCTTATATTTTAAAACTCTTTGGAAAGTTGTTAACAAGACGTTTGTGAAAATGCTAAGCTGTGTTTGACTTGTTACTGTGCTGTGTGTGCCAGAAAATGAAATTGCCAACAAAAATGCCAGTAAACGTATTAATATATATTACCTAATCATACTATTCACATAATGTACACACTGTAACACATTTATCCTTCCACACAGGTTTATTTTTCAATTTTTAACCCCACTGGCACACACAGCTAACGTACATAACCTACCAGCTGATGTGTAAGTAACTGTATAATGCACCTGATGATGGCAGCATGCTGCTGAAATGCATTGTGCTAATAAAATATTAGTAAAAAGTGATTGCAGCAGTATAAAATTATTCCACATAATATTATCATTTTTTGTTTGCCTTGTAAATATTTATTGTGAATTCTTGTTTTTCTGACATGTTCTACATCCTGGAGGATCTCCTACTAATAGGTCTATTGGAGTGAACATCAGCACAAATGAAATTCAGATGTAGGGTTTACTGTTAATAAAGAGATCAAAAACAAAACTGGAGATACTGAATGAATCTCATACATGGAGCACGACTTGTTTTAAAAATAAACAAAATATATTTGATGAAATTTACTCAAATCTACACATCATAATGCTCTTATTCTGATGGGGAGGTAGAAGAATTTTAAAAGATTAACAGAAAGCGTTAACATTCATCAAATCCCATAAAAAGATGATAATGGGGAATTGTAATGTAAAGGATAAAAAGAACATAACAACACTTAAATTGGAAATGTTGTGTACAATGTCAAAAATAACAGAGGTCAAAGGTTAGTGAATTTCTCAAGAACAACAAATACATTCTTCCAAAATAAAATAAACTGGATACGGGTTTGTCAAGAATGAAATAAGACTAAAGTTGAAATTGATTACATATTATCAAACAATATGAAAAATTTAGAAAATGTTGGTGGTCCTAACTATTTTCCAATTGGAAGAGATCACTGACTTTTGAGGTGCATAGTAAGAAAAGATAGTGCTCTAAAAAGGAACAAACTCTTCAGGAAGGCAGAAATGTAGGTTATGAGACACTATTTAACAACAGGGAGGTATAAATGATTCAATTAAATAGGCTCAGCATCATGAATAAAGAAGGTTATACCAACACATTGAAAGGTGAAATTCTTCAAAAAATTGATTTATGCAAACAGTAAAAAGTATGAAGCGAGCCAAACAAAAGAAAATCCCAAACAAAGCATCTAAAACAAACTATAACACAAAAATGATGGAATATGGTGAATTAAACAAAACTATTCAGAAATGTCTTTGAGAAGACTGAAGATGATACACTGAAATACTGTAGAAATAGTACAAGAATATGAATAAGACAAAAAAGAATATTATACTTGAAACTAGAAGTAAAGCTGTGAGGACGGGGTGTGAGTCATGCTTGGATAGCTCAGTTGGTAGAGCACTTGCCAGCGAAAGGCAAAGGTCCCGAGTTCGAGTCTCGGTCCGGCACACAGTTTTAATCTGCCAGGAAGTTTCATATCAGCGCACACTCTGCTGCAGAGTGAAAATCTCATTCTGGAATATTATACTTGTCAGGAATCACATTTCATAAGTTAAATTGGCACATGGCACAATAACTAACACAGAGACAGACTTGTGCAAACATTCCCTGACTCCTTTAAATGCTTCTCTAGGTCAAGAGTTGAATCAAAAAGATGTATAGTTAGTAATCAAAATAGTGGCTTTCTCGAAGAAATGTCAGTGTTACAATAAAAATCATTAAATCTGGAGGTGAGGCAATACAAAAAGAACTTACAAAATAGTTAGCAGAATGTGTGTAAAGAGTACTACTACCCAGAACTGCAACAATACTGAAATTATTTTATTTCACAAGGAAGGAAACAGAAAACCATACAAAATATTATATTTTCAAAGGAATAAATTGGTTTTAGAATAGGACCAATTGCAAGTTGTAGGTAAAATTATTAAACATTGCAATGAGTATGAAATATCACTTTGACTGGGATTCATAGATTTTGAGTCAATTTCAACAAACAACTGATTCAGCTTACAGTAGCATAATGCATGAGATACATACACCAATGTTACAGCTTTCATTAGACTTTATAAAGATAGTAATAAACCAGGAAAATGAAGAATGTGTAAAGCAAATATGCATGAAACTCATTCATTATGTGGATGACAATGCATTGTTTGCCTCTAGTGCAGATTACTTTCAAGTAGAAGGCTCTATGGCTCTGAACACTATGGGACTCAACTGCTGTGGTCATCAGTCCCCTAGAACTTAGAACTAAGTAAACCCAGCTAACCTAAGGACATCACACACACCCATGCCCGAGGCAGGATTCGAACCTGCGACTGTAGCAGCAGCGCGGCTCCGGACTGGAGCGCCTAGAACCGTGCGGCCACCGCGGCCGGCTCAAGTAGAAGGAAGTAATAGAGTTAGTTTGCATGTATACCTGATAATAAATAATGATAATACCAAAACAGTCTACAACTAACATACTGAAAAGGAAATAGTAGAGATTAACAATGAAGTCATAGAACCAATTGACAAGTTTATTGTATCTACAATAGTGGCAAACATGGACAGCAAAAGAACTAAACAGAAGAGTAATAAAAATGGTCTCCTGTACTTTTCCTAAACAGAGTTTTCAAAACTAAATTTCTGATGTCTGGAAATAATAGTCTGCAGTCAAAGTGTAATCATGGCAAAGACATGGACTTGTGTGAAAACCATCCAAGAACTGCCAGTCACTCAGCAATCAATTGAGAACTAAATACTGTATGTGAGACTTTAAATATTCAAAGAACTTTGAGATTTATGATGGATTTATTTGTCTGGTGCATTAATATTATGGAGAAAATATAGCAAATTTGAATGGGAGGTACTTTGCAAGAAAGGTACTGAATGGCAGGTAAAAGGTAACATCATGTGTTCGCAAAAGAAAATCCTTAAGTTATAACATTAACGAGAATATATTTACAGAACCGTACAGCAGTATGATCTATAAACGTAACTGCTAAAAAAAGAAGCTAAGCGTAAACATAACTTCAGGTATAAAAAAAATACGGGTTGTGTATAGAGTCAGGAAGGGTTGGTATGAGGTTGAGTCCATATGTTCCCTAGAGGTATACCTCACAAACAAAATACATAAAATAATGAAGGATAACAAACAAAAAATTAGACGATTAAACTATTTAAGAGACTAGAGATGGATGAACTGAGCTAGTGAATATACTTGTGTGGTTAACAATGCAGTAAAATTATGAATACTTCTAAAGATGATGGGGTTATTTACTACTCTAGAAATGGAGTGAGAAATAGCCTGAGACTGACAAATTTGACAGAATAGAATTCTGCAGCAAAATACTGCATTCGCTCCAATACTGCATAAGTTGTCTAATAGTCGAGGAATGCCACCCATTATACCATTACAATTATTCAGCACTCTTTATATGATTGTATCACCTTTTGGAACCTGTCAGCGACAAAGGACTTGCAAGCAGGAAGTAACTCAAAGCTGTGAAGCTATACATATTTAAAACTATGGACATCCAAAAAAAGGACAACAATATGAAGAGCAGGAACAGATTACTGTGTATGACAACAGAGTGACATTGTTAATTACCACCCCTAGTTAATTACATCATACTCGGGTACTTAACACTGAGCTTTGCTCCAATGGTATGGCACTGAATAAATTTTGTAGTTCTCTGAAGATGATTTCTAAATAGAACTAACTTCTCTTATTGTACAATGTATTATAATGAACAGTATGAAGGCCAATAATATGCCTCTAACAAGGAAATGCTTCAGACATGTTAAAAATGTAGTAATGGTGCCTCACCATCAAGTCCATCCATGGTATCTTGAGAGGAGGGACCCTGCTCATGCTCACTTCCATCCGACTGACCTGCACCTCCTGCACTGGGGGGAGCCTGCAGTGACAGATCGTCATGATGGCTCAAAACGGTTGGCAGAACCTGGCAACAGAAATGGAAGTTGATTACTCTAAGCACTCGCTTCTGGACAAGGGAAGGTGCGCCAGCCCTGCACTGAATCCACTTCGCAGATTAACAGAGGGGGCTGAGGTACCGGGCAGCCTGGATGTGGTATTTGGAGAGTTTTCCACATCTAATGAAATAAATACTGGGCTGGTTCCCTCATCATGCATCCAATACATGATGCACAAATACTTTGAAAAATTATGTCACATTTAACCATGCAATTGCACCTACATATAAACAGAAGGGGTACACAGATTCCTCCCCAAGGGGAGGTGGTAGTAGTTAAAAAATGCGTTTGGGAGTGGTGACCCTGCCATAATAATAGCCTAAATACAGGTATGGTTGATTCTCTGTTAAACTGTAAAGGTACCATACCAGTCCTAGCTCTGCACTGGCTGGACAAAGGGGCATGGGAAAGGAAAGAAGGAAGGATTTATACAGAGATCTTACACTGAAGTTTTATAGAAACTAAACAAAAATTTGGAGCCGCAAGTGAAGTTTGCAACTTGAATTTTTGCACCATAACATCAAATTTTTCTAACAGTTAATTCATTAGTGTAAGAAAATAATTTTTAAAGCATGTCCACTGACAAGAATTTAAAAATACTGTATAAACCAGAATTCCACCGACAAACTTGCAGAAGTTGTTCACGGATACCTTCTGAGTATTTTGGTGTAAGTGACCCATGGTCTCCGGTGGTTCGTTACAGAGAAATAACAATGTAATTACGATTTATTCGGTTTCTTGGCCCAGTTACATTTATGTGAAAATGCTGGCACAATACTGGAAAATGGGTAATATGCAGTCACCAAAATGTACAAAACCAAAGCAGAGTAACGCAACAATCCTCAAACAGATACAAAAGAAGTGTGATCTTATTGCCACTGCTGCGGGAACAGCTCAGCATAGCATCATTATGCTGCTCTTCCATTGCATCTAGTGAACAATACACAAAGTGCATACTGGCCAACTCTTCATCAATAAACCTATCCATAGTACTACAGTGTACCACTGTTAATGCACAACCAACTGTGCTGGATAACAAAAGCCCAGACAAAACCAAACAGTACTGAATACAAACTTCAGGACAATAAGTTAAAGAAGGTATTACTATTCTCAACAGGATGTACCATGAGCTAATGGAAACAAATCACACTTTTTGAGGGTAATGAGTTAAAGAAGGCATTACTGTTGTCAACAGGATGTACTGTGAGCGAATGGAAACAAGACATACTGTGCATATCATTGACATTTACATTTTCAGTTTAATACAGATATAATACCTGAACAACCTCTGAAAGTTAGCTGGAGGAGTTCTGATTTGCCCTGTATATAGCACTTTACAATTTGTTATAATGCACAGAAAGGAACTATAAAGAAGAAATCACGGAATATATTCTTGTAGACAATACCCGAGACAGATTTGAAAAACATGTTTCCTCTGAAAGACTTTGTGAATGAGAAATGTGTAGAGAAAATGAGAACACACATAAAGGGAACTAAAATTACCACATATCTTTACAACAAATATCAATGAATAAATTTCAGTGAAATGCTTGCACAGCTTTTCAAATATAATTCAATTAACCTAATTACATTATTGTTCATGAACAGGGAAGATACTCTCTAAAACGGTGCTTGCAAAACAGGAGGTAATTACCCAATGAAGGGAAAAATGAAATTTTCTGAGGGGTAAAAACAGTAGGTTTCAGTTGTATCTTCCTCACTCAGTCTACCCACTACAAACATAATTCCTACCAGGCATCTGCGACAGTAAAATTGCTATTATTATTAGTGGCAGTGGTCCGAGGCAAAGCACTGGCAGCCTGAAGTCTTCCATTTTTCTGCTATTTCAAAAATAAGACGACCAGCAATGAAATGATTTACAAACAGTAAGTACTGTGTACACCTTCTGATTTAGTCAATTTTAAATGGGGATGTAGGATGTGGGCAAAGCAAGTATTGCTAGAAAGAGGAGTGGTGCAGAGAAAGCCTGTTTTGTAATAACTGTCTACATTTAGAACATTTGTAGCACTTCAAAATTGTCTAAGGCTGAAATCTAGGTAATGTAATATAGCTTATCATACAGTCAAATGACAGTTATATGAGTGTGGCTACAGTTGCCTTGGACTGCAGTCATGTGTGTGTGAGTTGAAGTTTGTGCATATGTGTGTGTGTGTGTGTGTGTGTGTGTGTGTGTCTGCACGCGTTTATCTGCAACTCAGCATCTCCGCTATATGGCATGTAACAACTTTCCTTTTCGTAATATGGTTATATCTTTCTGTATGTTTTATATGACCATGGCTCCACATGAAGAAAAAATCGTCAATTGTCTCATTGACTCCTTATTTCATGGTTTAATAAACCATCTACAAAAACTAAATAACATATATCATTAGTCATTTTAAACATAAAAATGTTGTAAGAAAATTCTTTCTCGCTCTAATGTTTAGTTAGTTACTGGTGAAGAAGGTTACTGAATTTTATCTGCTGTGTGCGTATAGTATAGTAGGCAGAATATATAATTCAGCTTGTAAGTGACTGAGGGTATTCAGTGTGTGAAATTAATTACACCAATCTGCCAGCTCTGGCAGATCTGCCAGCAGGAATTAACCCAGCTGGGCATCAAGTCGAACTAAGATTGGCTGACAGATAAGGGCATGTCCTACCTGCTGCTTCAATTCTACACCATAGTTTACCAATCATAGTGGCTTATGAGTGCTAGTGTGGAGTGTCAGATGTTTTCAATGGATTGGAGAGACCTAGAGCTTGGGCTGGCCATGGATACACTTTAACCACCTCTGTATCAAGGTAGGTCAGGACAGCACTAGCAAAATGTGGTCTTTTTGAAAGATAATGTTACACTGACATCAAAGATATGGCACAGTCACCAGCCACAACACATATCTGGCGCCCAAAACATGTTGTGTACCCAACTGCACCCTAACCATCACACCAGGTGGTGGGTCTGCATGGTGGTAATGAATGGTATGTCACATTATCCGTGTGGATATATCTTCCTGCAAACGAGGCAAATTCTGACTCAAGACACATGATGTGGCTGTAAAATCCTGTGCGTCTGGACAAATAATATGCCTAATCTCTTAGGCGGTGGTTAAGTGGGGGCTGTTGCGATTCTGTATGTCACTGACTATAGACCTCCTGACTTCGTTGGTTCTACGTGCATAGTCATGTTGGAGTCATGGTATCCTGACCAACACAAGAAGCAACACTGACGAACAATAAAAACGTACTCTTGATAGGCCACCGTCATCAAATTCTGGCATGTGCTGGCTAACATTTATCCTTCTTACAAGAGACATAATACCTTCTCAGTTGTAACTAACATTTAAATATACTGAAGGTCCACAAAGATGGGATGCGATTCCGCCTAACTGTATCCACCACTGGCTCATCAACAAACAAGCTGGTGAAGTACTTGACCAATCTGTTCACTCCACATGTGGCACACTGCAAACATTGTATTTTACCAGCTGAATTAAACATCTTGGGCTTAGTGAGGGTAACATTACGGTCAGTTTTGATGTAGTGGCACTGTTTACGAATGTGCCTATCAGAGACTTAGAGCTACTATCCCAGTTCTTTGTAAGTGATATGGTCAAGCTATTTGAACACACTCTTACAGCTCCTTACTTTCTTAACAGCCAGTATTATGATCAGAGGGATGGCGTTGCAATGGATAGCCTGTTGGCTCCAGCTGTTGCAAGACTCTTCATGGAGAATTTTGAGGATATCGCCTTAGACATGGCACCATTAAACCCTAGTTGTTTGCTTCGATGCATTGAGGACACATTTGTCATTTGGCCCCATGGATGTGAGAAACTTGATGAGTTACTGAAATGCCTCAATGGCATTAACAGTAGCATCCAGTTCACCATGGAGGTAGAGAAAGACAATGCATTGCACTTCCTCGACATCCTCATCAGCCAAAAATGAAAGGGATGCCTCAGCCACAGCATCTACAGAAACCACAGCATCTACAGAAACCCCAGCCACACTGATACTAGGCACACCATAAGTCAACATCTTCTAACACAGAAGTGAACAGTGTTACAAACATTGGTGCATCATGCAAGAACGATAACAGACAGCGATAACCTATCCTATGAGCTGAGCCACATATTCAGTGTCTTCAGGAACAATGGCTACATTCATCAAATAAATGAAATGATTTCAAGCAGGAATCACAATAAGACCATTGATGAGTAGCACGAAAAGAAACTTTTTTTTGTCATTCTGTGGAGCCATGTTGGGCAAAACAAGCTGGCTGCTGAAAAAGACACTGTATCAAATTGATCTTCAGCCCTCTGACAAAAATCCTTCAATTACTGAGACCAGTTGAAGATCCAGTTGATCACCTGGGGTCTACAAGATATCTTGCGAATGTGGCCTGTCATACATCAGACAAACAGTACACACTGTGGAACAACACAGGATGGAACCCCAAGAAATGTACTTTAGCTGAGCACCGAATAAAATTTGATGAAACATCTGTCATGGCTTGCACTATGGCTTCTGGGACTGTGTAATTAAAGAAGCCATTGAAATAAAAATCACTGATAACACCCTAAATAGAGACAGTGGCCTGTAGCTTAGCATAGCTCAGGATCCAGCGATCATGCAGTTGAAGTGGTCATATGAAAGGCAGGGTCAACATATCCCCAAATATGATGATGCTGCAGCAGGCAACGGTGACATCACAGTTGGCAGCTAGCATATGTAAGGTGGCATACCAGCAGCCCAGTGGCAGTCATACCACTTGACAATGGCCAAGGAGTGCTTGGCCGAAAGAATGTGTAATTTTAATAACCAGATGCAGCTGGAATCCTGTGACTTTTTATTCAATGTTACCGCTGTGAGACTCTGTTTTCTTCAATATTCAAATGTGAGATCTGAATGACAATCCTGCTGATTAAACTCTGACTGTACTCAGAATCTGGATGGCATTGCTTCTACCTACTCCGTATGGTTGTGTTGAAATACCAACACTTGCACATTCAAAAATGAAGTACACCTCATAGCAATTTGACATTTGTTGCATGGAATTGCAATTTTAGTGCTCAGTAGTGTAATTTCATTCAAGCTGAAGCTTTTTTCCTGGACATCTCAAAACTCTAGCCAAGCTATGTAATTGTCGTAGCTCTTCCTAACCGGTGTGACCTGAAAAGAAGTCACCTGAAATGCCCACAAGTACAAACATACTGAAGGAAAATATAATGTGCTGTTGTTCAGAACTCTGCCGTCTGACTCTGTATAAGCAGTTGTAAGCCATTTTGCAAATAATGCTACCAGTTGCTGGTTAATGTAATTTTGTCCAACTTGTAGATGTAGGCTTCCACGGCCGTTGTCACAGTCAATAAAATTCTTCTGGGTTTGAGGCCGCATTGTCATCTGTAAAATTCCAACATTTTGGCGACTGTTGCTAGGCGCCTTCCTCAGGATGTATTGCTAACTGCTGAGTGAGTACTAATTTAGATACTTATATACTATGGAGCAGTGCTGTCATCGGATGTGAGAGTGAGGAGGAAGGGTATTAGGAGTTCATTTTATTGGTCTTTGCATTGCGTGTTGTCATTGGCAGAAATGGGCGCTTTCCACTGGAGTTTCCTTTACTGCTTGCCATTGGTGAAAATCGGCAAATAGGAGGCTGAGTGCGATTACAGCGTGGCATTGTTTAATATCTGCCTAGTATCGACTAGGCCGCATCAGCACTCTTGTTTACCCTCCACTGCTGTGGCCTACCGCGCGCCTGATGCTTTGCAGGAGCTGCACTTCTGCAAATCTGTCACAGCTGGCAGCCAAGAAGCTGGAAGTCAGTACCTGTCTTCTCTATTCATATTGTCGGGTCGCTTGGCTATTTCTATAGCCTCTCTAATCTTCCTCCTCAAACTAAACGGTTGTTTCGCCGGTACGCGGGCCTCTCAAAATTCGATCTTCATCCTGCACTCTTCCTGATGTACTGCCACCGCTGATTTGTTGTACTGTTTGAGGTGGATATATCTCTTGTGTTCAGTTAACCTTGTGCTTATTGGACGCCCAGTCTCACCTACATACACCAGCCCACATTCACACCTGATTTCATAAACTCCGCACCCAGACATGAAAATGATGATAAAATTGTAAGAAACTGCTCTGTGACAAAAATAAGTTTATCCTGACTTTTAAAAATGTAGCAGTAACCAAGGATGCTATGGAACAGGTACCTGTGCAACATAAAGATTTGTGTCACAATACTTCCAAACACAAGCTTTTGCATTAAATGCATGATCACTGGTGATTACAATACTAGTAATAATGATAATATTATTGTGAATGTAAATGTACTTTCAAAAATGTTGAAAATGTCAATAAAATTAAAAGATTTCAAATATTTAGATGGTACTGAAGTTTGCAGGAGTAAATCCATCATTAAAAATCTAGGCAGTACAGCAGTGGTTGTAATCTGTGCCATTTGCTTATCAAGAAACAAGAACAAGGCATCTGGTTAGTAAGAACTCAACATTATGGACTACATATTTCTCTTTCATAAGCTATGACACACTGGAAAAGGGAGAAACACAGCTTAAGCTTCCTGTGTACTGTTGGATCTTACCCACCACGTAAATTAGAAAAATGTGTCATCTAGCTCTTAACTGAGATAAATGACTCGGCAACGAAAAATGCACTAAAGTACGTGTTGGATATGATGGATAGTGGCAGAAGAGAGATCGTACCTCTGTAATCTAAGCTGCTGAAAGTCTTAGTCACATTTCTATAAACTGGAAAAGTTGGGGTCTTTGTATGTTTATCAAAACACTGACCAGGTCGTGTGAATAGAACAGAGACATTCACTTCTTTGTAAAGAAATTTGAAGAAACCAATGACAATATGAACGAAAGTGTCATAAATACCTTCAGAAATTCTAAAGCCAGTAGCAATGTATAGTGCGTAGGTATACTCAGAAATGAGAGACTGTAAATGCTCTACAGAATTAATACATACAAGATGTGTGAGAACAATAATAAGTTGTGTTTTTGCTGAGTGTTACAAAAAAGGAACAGTGGAATTTAGAGCAATGTTAAGCCATCAAGTTCTGTGTTGAATGAATGTGACCTCTTGAAAAGTTGAAACAGGCCTATGGGTGACATTTCTTATCAAGAGCACAAGTTTCTCACTGGCACCCATCATTTTTGGAAGGCCACGAACACGTTGAAGAAGAACCTCACTCTGAAAGACCTGCAACTTAAAACACTTATGAAAGTATTGAATGAGTGCATGCTCTTGTGAGTACAGACTGACATTTAACAATAAGGATGATGGGTACATATTAAACACATTCGCTATTTATCAAAATTTTTACCAAAGTTTTGCACATGTGAAAGGTTTGTGCCAAACTGAGACTGAAAAACCTCTCACAACTGAGCAGAAGGGCAATTGAAGAAACGTGTGTATTGACGTTCTTGAGATATTGCCAATGACCAGGAATTGTTCAGTCATGTGATCACAGGTGATGAATGCTGGATTTTTTAGTACAACCCTGAGACAAAGCAGCAAAGTGCAGAGTAGCACACTGAGACATGATCAAAAAAAGTCTCAAATGAGCAAATCAAAGATCAAAACACTGCCAATTTTGCTAATTTTGCTTTTTGGACACTAGGAGTACCATGCGTAAAGAATTTGTTCTTTCACAACAAATTGCCAACCAAGTGTTCTTGAACGGCTCAAGAAAAGGGTGAATCAAGTGAGACTGGACATTGCGTTCAAGTGGATACTGCATCATGTCACATGGCCACTTCCATCACAGATGTTTTTCACTTCAAGAGGCATTCCTGTTGCTCTACAACCCTCCTGTTCAACTGATCTGAGTCTCTCTGACTTTTTTCTTCTTCCAAATTTGGAAAATGTCTTAAAAGGATGACTTTTGGGACTCTGGAGAACATTCCAAAGAATGTGACTGACATGTTAAAGGCTCTAGCAGTGAAGCCTTTCCCAAGATTGGGAACGATGATGCCACCAGTGTATGGCTGCTGAAGGGAACTACTTTGAAAGGGACATTGTTGTTTGGAAAAAAAAGGCTGTGCTAGAAAGAAAACAACAAAGAAATATACAATCTCATTACTTTTCTCACACACCTCATAAGTATTGTCTTTGATAGATGACAGTAAATACTTAAGTTTTTATTTCCAACAAGGATAATCTCTGCTGGGCGCATGTGAGCTTTTACCACACCCCTTTTACACAGTCTTTATGATTGTATCCAATGTCTGACCCATCAGTCAGCAACACTCATGGAACCAATAGCACTTCTGAGGGTGTCTAGCACAGCTCTGGAGGAAATGTTGAGAACAGAAACTTTCATGGACCACAACCACACAACCTGTAAGAATCAACAGAAGCTAAGACATCTGGTCATGAAAGCCATCTTTGACTGAAAGTTGTATTATAATTTATCAATTAGAAAAAGATTGTAATAATTAAACAATCATACATAATTTGATGACCTTCTTAAAATAATTACATGATTTTCCTACTCCTGCTTTGGCTAATAACATACAATGACAGAACAAAATCACAACTTTCTAGATTAACAGTACTGCATTTTTAAAGTAAGGGATGAAACATGTCCAGGTCTCTTTAAAGCCAGATGTGTATGCTCAAGAAGAATATCAGTTTTCTAGCTGAAATTTTAGAACCAATGTTTTCCATCAAATACTATAAGCACTTAAGCACTTGCTTGTAATTGACATGACAAGTTTAAAGATTAGTAGAAGAGCAGATTAATGGACACAAACCATTCTTCACAGCACTCTGAAGTCCGAGCCAAAATATTCTGACTCTGTGTCATCCAAAATATTCTGACTGTGTCATACCAAAATATTCTGTGTGTCATCAGCTTTACACTTACACCTGAGAAAGCCAAAGTATTGAGATGGGAAAGTATACCTGGAACCTATAAACAGGAAACCACGGAATTATGAGGAGATTTCACAACTACAAGACGCACCACAAACCTTTCCAGTACGTAAACAAGCTATCTGAGAAGTCTGTGTTGGGAAGTCTCCTATATAGACTTCTCATATGGCAATATGCCATCCGTATTTCATCTAAGATAAACTCATTAAATTACATTTCCCAAATTTCTGAATTATTGTTGTTGTTGTTGTGGTCTGCAGTACTGAGACTGGTTTGATGCAGCTCTCCATGCTACTCTATCCTGTCCAAGCTTCTTCATCTCCCAATTACTGCAACCTACATCTTTCTGAATCTGCTTAGTGTATTCATCTCTTGATCTCCCTCTATGATTTTTACCCTCCACGCTGCCCTCCAACGCTAAATTTGTGATCCCTTGATGCCTCAGAACATGCCCTACCAACCGGCCCCTTCTTCTTGTCAAGTTGTGCCACAAACTCCTCTTCTCCTTAATTCTATTCATTACCTCCTCATTAGTTGTGTGATCTACCCATCTAATTTTCAGCATTATTCTGTAGCACCACATTTCGAAAGCTTCTATTCTCTTCTTGTCCAAACTATTTATCGTCCATGTTTCATTTCCATACATGGCTACACTCCATACAAATACTTTCAGAAACGACTTCCTGACACTTAAATCTATACTCGATATCAAAAAATTTCTCTTCTTCAGAAATGCTTTCCTTGTCATTGCCAGTCTACATTTTATATCCTCTCTACTTCGACCATCATCAGTTATTTTGCTCCCCAAATAGCAGAACTCCTTTACTACTTTAAGTGTCTCATTTCCTAATCTAATTCCCTCAGTAACACCAGACTTAATTCGACTACATTCCATTTTCCTCATTTAGCTTTTGTTGATGTTCATCTTATATCCTCCTTTCAAGAGACTGTCCATTCCGTTCAACTGCTCTTCCAAGTCCTTTGCTGTCTCTGACAGAATTACAATGTCATCAGCGAACGTCAAAGTTTTTATTTCTTCTCCCAGGATTTTAATACCTACTTCAAATTTTTCTTTTGTTTCCTTTACTGCTTGCACAGTGTACAGACTGAATAACATTGGGGAGAAGCTACAGCCCTGTCTCACTCCCTTCCCAACCACTGCTTCCCTTTCATGTCCCTCGACTCTTTATAACTGCCATCTGGTTTCTGTAAAAATTGTAAATAGCCTTCCGCTCCCTGTATTTTACCCGTGTCACCTTTAGAATTTGAAAGAGAGTATTCCAGTCAACATTTTCAAAAGCTTTCTCTAAATCTACAAATGCTAGAAACATAGGTTTTCCTTTCCTTAATCTTTCTTCTAAGGTAAGTCGATGATGATGATTAGTAGTAGTGTTTTAGGGTGCACAACAGCGAGGTTATCAGCGCCCGAGGTAAGTCGAATGTCAGAATTGCCTCACGTATTCCAACATTTCTATGGAATCCAAACTGATCTTCCCCAAGGTCGGCTTCTACCAGTTTTTCCATTCGTCTGTACAGAATTTGTGTTAGTATTTTGCAGCTGTGTATTATTAAACTGATAGTTCGGTAATTTTCACATCTGTCAACACCTGCTTTCTTTAGGATTGGAATTATTATATTCTTCTTGAAGTCTGAGGGTATTTCGCCTGCCTCATACATCTTGCTCACCAGATGGTAGAGTTTTGTCAGGACTAGCTATCCCAAGGCTGTCAGTAGTTCTAATGGAACGTTGACTACTCCCGGGGTTTGTTTCGACTCAGGTCTTTCAGTGTTCTGTCAAACTCTTCATTCAGTATCGTATCTCCCATTGCATCTTCATCTACATACTCTTCCATTTCCATGATATTGTCCTCAAGTACATCGCCCTTATATAGATCCTCTACATACTCCTTCCACCTTTCTGCTTTCCCTTCTTTGCTTAGAACTGGATTTCCATCTGAGTTCTTGATATTCATATAAGTGGCTCTATTTTCTCCAAAGGTTTCTTTAATTTTCCTGTAGGCAGTATCCATTTTACCCCTAGTGAGATAAGCCTCTACATCCTTACATTTGTCCTCTAGCCATCCCTGCTTAGCCATTTTGCACTTCCTGTCAATCTCATTTTTTAGACTTTTTATTCCTTTTTGCCCGCTTCATTTACTGCATTTTTATATTTTCTCCTTTCATCAATTAAATTCAATATTTCTTCTGTTATCCAAGGATTTCTACTAGCCCTCATCTTTTTACCTACTTGATCCTCTGCTGCCTTCACTACTTCATCCCTCAGAGCTACCCATTCTTCTTCTACTGTATTTCTTTCCCCCATTCCTGTGAATTGTTCCCTTATGCTCTCCCTGAAACTCTGTACAACCTCTGGTTTGGTCAGTTTATCCAGGACCCATCTCCTTAAATGCCCACCTTCTTGCAGTTTCTTCAGTTTTAATCCACAGTTCATAACCAATAGATTGTGGTCAGTGTCCACACCTGCCCCTCGAAATGTCTTACAGTTTAAAATCTGGTTCCTAAATCTCTGTCTTACCATTATATAATCTATCTGATACCTTCTAATATCTCCAGGATTCTTCCATGTATACAATCTTCTTTTATGATTCTTAAACCAAGTGTTAGCTATCATTAAGTTATACTCTGTGCAAAACTCTACCAGGTGGCTTCCTCTTTCATTTCTCTCCCTTTTCCTACTCTCGAATTCCAGTCACCCATGACTATTAAATTTTCATCTCCCTTCACTATCTGAATAATTTCTTTTATCTCATCATACATTTCATCAATCTCTTCATCATCTGCGGAGCTAGTTGGCATATAAACTTGTACTACTGTGGGGGGCAAGGGCTTCATGTCTATCTTGGCCACAATAATGCATTCACATGCTGTTTTGTAGTAGCTTAACCGCACTCGTATTTTTTTATTCATTATTAAACCTACTCCTGCATTACCCCTATTTGATTTTGTATTTATAACCCTGTATTCACCTGACCAAAAGTCTTGTTCCTCCTGCCACCGAATGTCACTAATTCCCACTATATCTAACTTTAATCTGTCCATTTCCCTTTTTAAATTTTCTGAAAAAGAGCTAAAATAACTTCTTCCTACCAATTCAAAAATATTCCCGCCAACAAAAGTTATTTTAAAGTGCTGTTTGCTTTGCCATGCCCTACAATGTGTTCTAACATTGCCCATATTGATGCGTTGTGGTCCAATGAGTTTATAAGAGGCAAGATTTAATTAAGTCTCTCATGGAGAAGTGAATGTTGAAACTTTCGCTTCACCAACCGTGAGACTCATAATTGCTGCTCTCAGCATTGCCTCTCTTGAAACAGGAAATAATTAACTTTGGTAACATTTACTGAGTAACCTATCTTGTTTGAATGGAGCCTTTCATTATTCATTTGACCCACAGAATGTCATCAGTATCTAATCAAAATCTCATCGGTCTCCCCATTCTTGTACACAGTGAAACTGATTTATTGTACCATGCCAACAACGAGGAGTGGAAAGGAGTTCATTACCAAACCATCTAAACTCAGTGGTGTGAAATAAACAAAGAAAATGACTGATAATGAAACTAAAGTGGGAAATAGTAATCAAAACAGCAGCAGAAAGTACATGCAAGCTGATACTGAACTTACAGGTTAATCAAATGAACAAAATCACTGAAAACAAACCCTTAAAAAGAAAGAATGTACAATTTGTGTTTCAAAACAATGAGGGACCTACGGAATATATATGTAGAGGAACAGTGAAATCAATAAGTAATAATGTAGAACAACAAATGTTTACTCAATTGACTATCATACCTTGCTTAAGCAATATGAGATGTCATTATATATTATACTGAACTGTATTTATTTTGTCTTGATTATTTTTATTTATAAATTCATTTTGTCTCTGTATGTGATTTTTTTAAATGTGAATTTCCTTTTCCAAGCAAATATTTAAAAATTAGAACCAGAGTAATAACAATTAGTTCCACGTATTTCTTGAATTTCTCTGGAACTACAGCAATGTTATGAACATTTTCATAAGATAAATCACAGTTTTGTTTGTCAGTCAACATTACAAATTAGTTGTGTAGCATTTTTTATTTTCTGTACACAAAAATGTTGACCATGTCCAGAACTGATTTAGTTTGCATTTCCAGTTTCTTCAGTCTCTTCTACCAAATACTGCCTCCTTGGAACAAATAGAAAAGTTAACTATCATTGGAAATATCACTGTTCATTTTGTTGGGTCTATGCTTCTCACACACCTTCCAAAACAGTAGATTAAGTATGACAGCAAGAGTAGTGACTTCAAGGCACTCATCCTGAACTATCATTTGTTTTGTCTCATACTACATGAATATGAAGCCTTTTATTTTGCATAGAACTTAAACTTCACCAAATACGGCAGTAATAATTGAGTCTGGCAACATTATGTTGTTCTACTTGTGTAGACTGGTGCATTCAGCCCTTCCAGATGCTCAGTCTGACTTTCAGTTCAGTACAACCATCATGCGATTTCTGAGAGAACGATCAGTGAAGTTGTGTGTTACGAAAATGGAATAGTGGAATTTAAAACAATGTTGTACCAACAAGTTTTGTGTTAAATTTGCAGAATCTATGAGTGTGACCTTTGAAAAGTTGAAACAGGCCTATGAGATCAAGAGCACAAGTTTTATGCTGGCACACACAATTTTTGGAAGGCCAAGCACACGTTGAAGATAAACCTTGCTTAAGGAGACCTTCAACTTCAAAAACTGGCAAAAATGTCAAATGTGTGCATGCTCTTGTCAGATCAGACTAGTGTTTAACACCAAGGATAAAAAGTGAACTGTTAAATTTAACCACTTTCACCGTACATTAAATTCTGACCAAAGTTTTGCACATGTGAAAGGTTTGTGCCAAAATGGTGCTGACAAACCTCACAACAGAGCAGAAGGGCAATTGAAGAAATGTGTGCACCGATCCCTTAAGAGTGCTGCCGACAACCATGAGTGGTTCAGTTGATGAATCCTGATGAATTCTGGATTTTTTAGTACGATCCTGAGACAACGCAGCAAAGAGAGGAGTAGCACACCGAGACATCTCCTTGACCAAAAAAAGCTCCAATGAGCAAATCAGCGATTAAAACAATGCTGATTTGCTTTTTTGAAGTAGCAGTATCATGCATAAAGAATTTGTTCTTCAGGACAAATTGTCAACCAAGTGTTTTATAAGGATGTCCTTGAAAGGCTCAGGAAAAGGGTGAACTGAGTGAGAACAGACAATGCATCCTAAAGGATGCAAGGATACAGCATCATGACTACGCCCCCATGTCACCTGGCCACTTCCATCATGGAATTTTTCACCTCATAAGACATTCATGTTGTTCCACAACCCTCTTATTCACCTGATCTGAGTCCTTGTGACTATTTTCTGTTCCCAAAATTGAGAAATGTCATAACAGGATGTCATTTTGGGACTGTAGAGAACAGTCCAAGGAATGTGACTGACATGTTACAGGCCTTACCAGTTGACTACTTTGAATGGGACAATATTTTTGTTTGAAAACAATAAAAACTTTGATAGACAAAAAATCACTCTCGTTACTTTTCTCACACAACTCATACTGTTCAAACAGAGCAATAAATACATTATCATTTTGTATGATTTTAAAGACTGAACTATCAAGTAGGTTGAGAATATTTTTGTGGAGACTTTCACATTAACAGCAAGGATTATATTCATCAGTATGGATATTAATCATCTCACATGTAGATAACAAATTTCATTACAATTACAAGGCTGCACCAAAAAATTTACACTGTATTTTGCAATTGCACATGGTACAACAAGTTTGGGACCTAAGAAATGTTTGTAGCCATCAGAATTTACTCCAGTAAATTATATTGTTGATATTCACCTAGCTCCTCTACCAGCTGATTTTCAAGAGACAAGACTCACTGTATGACTGGTTTCTGAAGTATGGCTCCCTTGGCAACACCATCCTTGACTGTTGGATGTATGTGCCTCAACCACAATACATTTCTATATACTATTTTTAAGAACATCAATCTCATTGCTATACTGCACACCTCCAACATCTGAACATAGTGAATTAGAGTATTTCTGTTTTATGCTGAACATTCACACAAGTCATGAACAAACAACACATACAAAGTCTCTGGCACTACATATCTTATTTAGCAAAAATAACATCTCAACCATGTCAACTAAACAACTTCATGCACTGTACAAATTAACATCTTACGCAACATACTCCCCTCTGCTTCTCATATTTACCATGCTACCACAAAACACTATTCTATATCATTCAATTGGTGTGGTGCAGTGGTAAAGTGCTTAACAATTAATCCAAACTTCTCAAGTTTGATTCCTATTCTGTTCTATGACATTTATATGTCATTTATCACTTCTTTCACCGCTGGAGAGGTTGGTTTGAAGTCCGTGTTAAACTGCAAGTCACCTATAACTGGCTAAGTACATCAGTTCAAAGGTCGGAGTACACCACCTCCAACAGAATCACATCTTGTACACACTTGGGTATTAACCACCTGTCTGTTATGATAATAACATCACTTTCTTTACAACTTTCTATATCTGAAGCTCCTAACAACCTGTAACCTCTATATTATCAAGAGTAATTTATTCAAGTAATAGTATTACATACAAAAGTAGGTTTCAAATCAATAAAGCCACCTCATTTCTTCTTTTATTCCATTTTTACCAACCTTTTATTACTTTACCACAACTGTTTATAAATTTCTTACATAACATTCCTCATCTGTGTATCAAAGTTGAGTCTAGATCTCTCCTCATTATTGGGCGGTAGGGTATAGCTAGTATCCTCCTTTTCGAAAAAATATTTAATGTGCAGCAAAACATGTACGCTGTATATTTTCGTGTTACGAAGGTAAAAATTCGAATTCCACCAAATACCGCATGTTACTTTCCGAAGCACTGAAATCGCGATTGCGACGTGCTTTTCTAAGCCAGTCATAGCCCATGTCACGTGATCGCGCCAGCTGATGACAGCACAGGACACGTGATGTAGTCAGCCAATAGCAAGATCAATCTTAAGTAGCGCGAACACACAAATAAGAAAAATTAATGGTTTAAATTAATACACATAGTGTTGCTACAAGAAAAACAAAGCTTTCCAATATAATATTGGTCTCCAAGATTAAATATAATGTTGATCTTTTTTGCGCGTGTTACACTTTAAGATACATCACACAAATGTGCCAGTAAAATTTTTAATAACGAAGTAAATGTCTGATCTTCTGGGCTCGAAATTCTTCTAGATGATCGTCCTCAAAGAGTTGATTTTTAAATGAGAGTCAAACGCTCTGTGATTTAAGAAATTCATCGTACATTCTCGCACATAGTTCATCTTGCGTAAAAGGAAATTTACTTTGAAAGTAACGCTTTTCAAACCACCATTCGCAATATTTTCCCGTGACCTGTTAGAAATAGGTTCGTTTGAGCAGTTGCCAGAGAGCGCAAGATAACAGGTGTCACTGCGCTTGCGCAGCTACGATAACGCAGAAAGCCCGATGTTCGTATGTGTAAAATATTAAAAGATCTTGCATTATGTCATAAAAGAAACAAGACATCAATCATACTTCAAGAGTATCGGAATTTCGTGAACCGTACTAAAATGCAAAATTCGTCTTGAAGTGCACCTTCATATGTCCAGATTCGGATGTAAATTTTCTTGCATGACTGTACTGTATTATCTCATGTTTGGTTCTTTATTTTGGCATAATGCCATATGAGCTAGAAGATAGAAAACGTGCACTTGAAATGCAGCGAACAATTCAAACTAGCCAACAGTGTGAAATTAAACACTTCGTTTCACGTAAATTGACTGCCTCTGCGCAAAAGATGAATAAAAGCCAAATCTCTTTAGCAAATCGACAAAAATAACTTCATTATGCTGCAAGGCGATTAATGCTTGACTGTCAGAAAGGTGGAAATAAAACTTGAAACTAATAACATATTTTAGCCTTCCGTAGCTATGCGAATGTATTTTAATTCATTTGATAGCTCCCGAGCACAGAAATCCGTTTTGTTTCCATTTAATTTGAGAGCAATAAATGACGAGGAAACAGCAAAATCACTAAACGTAAACACACGTCACGTGGAGACTACCCACCTCCCCACTACATCTCAAGACTGCTCTGGCATCAGCCCCGGATCTACGATATTCCCGAACCGGGGCAATGTTAGGTAGTGGCGCCCAGCCACACATCTGTAGCCAGAAGCGGGAGAAGGCACCGCTTCATATGCGACTCTACTGCACATGCACAAGAGCCCGCCCGCAACTGCTCAAACAAATCTAATGTAAACAGCTGTCACGTCACACTCATCGGAGGCAATTTGTTGTTAGGAAGTCTTCCTAAAGCCTTTGACACACTTTGCTGTTGGCATACACTAGTATGAGCACTATGTTTTGTCGTGTATCTACATCCACATCCATACTCCGCAAGCCACCTGACGGTGTGTGGTGTGTGGCGGAGGGTACCTTGAGTACCACTATCGGTTCTCCCTTCTATTCCAGTCTCGTATTGTTTGTGGAAAGAAGGATTGTCGGTATGCCTCTGTGTGGGCTCTAATCTCTCTGATTTTATCCTCATGGTCTCTTCGCGAGATATACGTAGGAGGGAGCAATATACTGCTTGACTCCTCGGTGAAGGTATGTTCTCGAAACTTCAACAAAAGCCCGTACCGAGCTACTGAGCGTCTCTCCTGCAGAGTCTTCCTTTGCGACTTAAGTTTTATTTTCGTTTTTTGCTGTTGTTCATATTTTTTTGTTGCTGCAGTATTATTCTGCATCCAGAACTTTAAAAAATTCCCGGATGAAAAAATTCCCGGTTGTTAACTACTGCAAACGGGATACATGTACACCTTTTGGGGGGAGGAGGGGGAGGAGGTGGGGTATATCTTCTGAGCAATAAGGGAGGAAAGAGAAACACTGGACACTGCTTTAGTCAACATTTGACAATACAGTTGAGAGAACTGTAACACAAAGTGCTGTTATAGTGGATGGGTAATAGACTGGGTTTTGACATGGTCCTTCCCTTTCACAGGCAATGTGCTAGCAAAAATGCTACCCGAACATGCTCCTAGGACTCACTCAAATCTCCAGCTTGTCACAGGCTCCTCTCCTTTCCTTCCACTCTCTAAAACTCTCTTACAGTGCTACAGGAATAACGCTTTCAAAACAAGGGATATCAATGGGAGTTCGGCTTATCCATAGTCTCAGGATTGTTGCTGGGAACAAACACTCTATGTGGAGTATATGCTGCACTGATTATATAAGACAATTTAAAACAGTATGCTGGACAAGGATTCAAAATTTGGACCCCTAACTTTAAAAGACTGCATTTCCAATTATGCCATCCCACCAAGACTCAAAGATGGACTTAAACCTTCACCTTCTTGTGGGTTCGTCCCCTTTATTTCCAAACTATACAGAGGCTCTTCCACAGTGCTGTAGCATTAGTATCTTTGAGAGAAACAATATAATAGGGCATTTAACTTATACGTACACTGGCTGACAGAGAAAGGGAAGCATCCAGAAGGAGATCTGAGGAGAGGTCCCATTCTTCCAATGTTTTGGAGGTGCACAGAGGTATTACTCCTGTTGTCATGGTGTGAGGAGTCATTGGATATGATCTGAGGTCACTGTCAACAATGATCATCTAGGGTAATGCAGAACCGTGAGCCATTGTTGAACACAATGTGATGCCATGCATCAACAGGCCAAGTTTCCTTGTCACAGTGCCACTTCAAATACAACTGTTTTTGTTGTGGCATTAACAGCAGCCTTCACATAGGACAGTGATTCTCTAGTCTAGCTGTTGCTCGTCTCTGACCAATTGTGCTGGATGACACAGAATGTTGCACAAGTCCAACACTCGTTTTCCCCTGGCTGGGACAGATGTCCAGGGGTTACAATAGGGTCGGTGCACAATAAAAGGATATTCCCTTGTGGTGGTCAGGCATGATCAACCGGAACCTTGACAATGAGTATGCCTGCCATGATGTTCTTACGTAGTCCAGTACCGGATCACTGTCGCATCCGAATGCTCCATAAATATTGCATGATTTCCACACCAAGTCAAATGGAGACCCACAATGAGGTTGAACTATGTCACAAGCTGATATGCTGTCTCACATGAGTATGCGGCATCTCCATGTCCTTCAAAGTGATAACTTAATATCTGACATTGTTGTTGCTACTTATACACCCCAACAAGCCTCGTAAGAACAATGCTGAACTCTGGTGGTCATTCTATAAGTCACAGAGAATTGCAGCTCTAAATCATTTCTGTATGAAGTTACACTGACATTGTACTAGGTTTTCTGGGTGCTTCAGGTAGTTTTTTTTTTGTCAGGTAGTGTATAATTAGTGCAGCATATACTTCGCACATATTCAGCAAAGTCATTATCAATGATGACACTGAGACAGTAGATAAGCCACTCTCATTGGTGTGCCAAGTTTTTTTTATTTTTTTATTATTATTATTTTTTAATTGGTAGGTTATTTCAAGAATAGGGAATTACAGACTGTTTGAAGTATGGTACAACAGGATTATTTGAGTTCATAACACACAAAATGTAGAACAAAGACAATTTCAGTACACTGTAAAGGTGAAGAGATTCACCGAATTAGTTTTATGGTACAAGTTTGCTCTCAGACTCTGTTTTTTCAATAGCCTATTTCAGCTCAGTCACAACTTTGATAGATAACTTCCACGTTCCTTTTCAGTGAGTGTATCTGCAAAACCAAAGTTATTTTGGATAACTGTGTAAATAACCTAATATAATGTATGCCGTCATACATTGATCTAATGTGGTAAAAGAAAGCTGAAAAATAGGTATAGAGGTCGACGAAAAGATAAGCCATACAGGAACACGAGCTGCAGCATATGACATACAAATCATAAGATTCCACCCTACAGATTCTGATATTAGCACTGTATGGTGAGGTGCAGAATAGAGAAGAGAGATACTTGAACGCCATTTTGGCTAATTGGATATATGTTTTCCTATGTGAATGCTAGGATGTTTCCTTGACAAAGCCCAAAATCAATTTCATCTCCTATTTCTGTCAACACAGAGGTTTTGATGCATTTCTAATGACCTAGATGTCAACAGAGCAACAAATCCTAAATTTATTTCCTTAAAGCTGACATGGATCTGATGATGAAACTAAAAACATCCTTGGAGATTTTTTTCCAGAATTTACCATGTTTCATAAAATTTCTTAAAATATAAGAGTTACACATAAGCCTACTGTGATACAGTGGGTCTTTGCAAGCTATAAAAAATAACACATGATCTCTTAACACCTTGGAGATCAAGACCAGGCATAGCTCGGGACGAAACTTCGTGATAAAACGACCATGCCTGTTTATAGAGAAGGTTGTGATTTTTCTCAAGGAATGAGCTATCTATTACTCAAAAACTGGACTCATTTCATATGAGAACGATACACAGGTGTCTTGTGATCTGCCCCTTGAATGGTTCTGCCTTCCCTTGTCAATTTACAGAATTATTTAAAAGGAAACATTAGCGAATGTAGCACCTGCTTTCACGAATGGTTGAGACAATATGATCCTATTGACGAAATTTTTTGTGTGTACTCATTAGGTTTCGCAGTTTGCTGTAACTCTGCTACAAATACATCACATTTGTAGAGTAAGCAAGAAATTTTGAAAGCTCAAAAGGAAGACATGGCTCAATAAGTCATAATCTCACGTTTTTCTTTGGAGGATAATTGTACTTTCTGTCATCATTATTTTAAAATTTGTACTCTACCAGTGAACTAAGTAAATATGAAAATTAAATCTCTAAGCTTGGCCCTTTTTTGGTATATATTACTCCTCAAGATACATTGATTACATACATGCCCAGAACAATTTGAAAACTAGCATAAATTGCCTGTTTCCTAGGCCCAAAATTCCTCTAAATGCTCGGTCTCCAACGTGTTAAGTTTCATATTACCAATAGGATATTAGATGGTCCAACCATTCAATATAAGATTAGGATGAAGGGAAAAATTTACAAAAACTGTTGACTACGGTAGGCAATGAAATATACTGCCACAAAGAGAAAACATCCCATGACGAATAAATCATCAAAAAAACTATGAACTCTATGACAAGTACAGTTGGTTAACAGAGGAAGAAAGAATAAATGATGACAATGTTGTTATAAAGTGTCAAATTGCTGCCATATTGTGATCCATATCTGTGCTTGTGCACTGACTGCACCCTCATTCATCTCACATTCATCTCTCAGCAAGTGTGATGATGTCTTCATTAATCTTTAACAGAGTCTGCACATAGTTTAACATAGAGCCAATATGATGCAACCGTAAAGGTTACCTGAAACAATTCTTCAGAAGTTGAACCCTGTGTCTTAAAAAATGTTAAATGCTTTCTGGTGAACTGTTCAGGGCATATTATTTTTTCTCGGATAGACAGAGCATAAATCCAGCAGGGAAATAAAAACTAGCATTAATAACCATAAATTATCACTGCTGAAGACATTAACAAAGATCACACCATTTTTGTTAGATCCTATATTGAATTTGTAACAATATGAATTAATTCATTATGTAAAGCTGACCTGGAGGGAACAAAATATCTTTAAAGGCTACAGGAATGTACAACAGACATCATTTAAATTGCACGGAGTAACTATCTCATTTCAGTGGGTTATATTGTGAACAGAAATTAAAATTTGGATGTAATGCCCAATATCGAGCAAGACAGCCCAATGCAAGGTAATCAACATCTTAAAACACTTATCAAATTATACTTGACTCATATGTTTTCATTATACGCTACAGAACAAGAATATTTGTTCACAACTTATCTATCATCTTCCACTTTTAAAAACTCACTCATTCACTACCACATCAACATCGTATTCCTAGTGGTATTCCAACAGCATTTATGATTTCTTCAGAAGTACAATATAGAAATGAAACTGCTATTTACTCACATATAGTTTACAGAGATATGTAACTTTGTTCTTGAGTAATATAAATGTAGTAGAACAAAAACATAAATTCCAGAAAAAAATTGATATGTTATAGAATTTGTGATATAGAGTAAATTAGGGTCAATGAAGTGGTCCAATAAAAATTAAGTTGGTTGCTTGACCGTTTTTAAATATTTTAATGTTTTATATGTGGTTACCGTATAATTGACAAGTTCAAAACAGTTTTTAAAAAATTTTACCTTTCACCTTTACTAAATGGCGGCCATTTTAGTTTGTAAGCGCACGATGACGTTTCAGTTTAGAGACGTTAGCAAAAATATGAATATCTCTGCAGTGGGTTAAGTTACAACATCGCAATTGACACGACTGTTTTTAGAAAAGTGTCCTTTAGAACATTGTCTATTACACAAAATACCCTAAATTCAAAAATAACTACTGAGATGGGTTACAAAGACAATACTGCTGCGACCACAAAGACAAAGTAAGATCTAGACAATGTCATTGGCACTATGGGAAGGACTTTCAATAATTAATACACTATGAGAGTAACCAAGTGAAAATTAATGTGATGGTAAGCAGTACTGAAGAAGAATATGAGCCTTTGAGAATGTGAACTGTAAGAAAGGAGCTACATGTGGTACAGCAATTTACCTCCGTGGGAAGCAGGACCATGAAGGATAGTAGAAACCAGAAAGAAATTGTGAGCAGACTCAAGCACGCACAAAATGCATTTAATCTGAGAAAGAACTTACTCATCTGCTAGAACACCAGTCTGGAAATAAGGAAACAGATCATGGAAGCAATTGTTTGATTGTGGCCCTATACGGCTGTGGAACTTGGACAATAAGAAAACAAGTGAGGACGATTGAAAGCCCTGGAGATTCTATGCTACATAAGGATGATGAAGATCAACTGGAGAGACAGAGTTACCAATGAAGAGTTGCTTGGAAGAGTACATCAAAACGAGGATCATTTTACAACACAACACCACTGAAATAGTAGCAGAAGGAGCTATTGAGGGAAGGAATCACCAGGGACATCTAAGAATATCATACATGCAGGAGATCATGAATGATGTGGGATGTACTACATATGCGGATGTGAAGAGGAAGACATACAGAAGAGGGGAATGATGTACTGCTGAAACCAACCTCAGGGCTGAACACTACAGAGAAAAAAAGAGACACACATTTTACATTTGCAAAAGCCATCATGCTGACTACACAAAAAATCTATATAAATAAATAAATAACGAAATAAATAAAACACTAAACAGCCACATTTGTAGGTGTAAAATGAGGAACAATGTTAAGTTAATTGTCGTCTATATGAGAAATGTGAAGCACACTGACCAAAATGTTTATATAAACTTTGTTCCAAAGAATCAATGGAATAATGAAAATGAACTGAAACATGTGCGTATGTCAACAGTTACTGTAAGGCTTGTAAATATAGGGATTATCAATATTAAGTAAAAAGTTCAGTCTACAGAACCTCAGTCTTTGCAAATGTTCATTGCATAACACATCTATCAATATTAAGATGTGCCATTATTCCATGGTTGGGACACTTTACAAATATACATTAATACAATTCTATTTATCTGAATTCAAAATGTCATTACTGATGGTATAGGATAGCTACATATTCATTCCATCAGGAGTAAATGACAATGACAATAGTAGCAATGGGCCTGAGACCAAACTGATTATCTTCTCGAATGTGGTGTATGATAGTGATATTGTTAACAGAATGTGATGAAAATGTTTAGTAGCACAATGCTACATAATTACATTCTATAGGCAATATATACCATGTATTTTATAAATAGTATATATTTTAAAAATAATTATTCTATATTCATTAGTTATTTATTATTTTTGTGTACATTTTGTAACGTTATTTTCAATCCCATTATTCATTTGTGCAGTCTTGCAGCATTTTAAAATCAGTAGTTACTTTGAATTAGATATTGAGTCTACTATAATTTTCCAAATTCAATATCAGTTACTACATTAACATATGCTAATTAAATACAAACACAGAATAATGAACAAAAATAGTAGTTACATCTCGGAGACATTCAACAAAATCACTACTAGTTATGCTCCAATATATAACAGACATCAGTTGCATAGCATTAGTATGATCTGTGGATTGTACAAATGCTTAACAAAAAAACACCTGTAAGAAGGCAAAATGTGCACCAACTGAACCTGTTATATCAATGTCTGTTGTAGAAAATGCCAAGTATCTTTAAATGCTGAAAATTTAGATTTCAGTTTGCTAAATATAACCATTTAGAACTGTTAAACTGAATGACATAACAGCAGTAGAACAAATTATACTGCATGAGTACTTAGGGCTAGTGCGTAAGAAGAGAAGTCAACTGAAATTCCTGTATGAATGGAGCAACAAATGAACATTTTAAGCATTAATGTTTGCAGTAATGTCTATTATGTTATTCTCATGGTCCTACATGAGATACATGTCTACTTCTAACATTGGTTCTCTAAATTTAACTAGGCCAGTCTTGTAACTATACTGTCTTTCATTCATGGATTTTCATCTACATTCTCTGAGCACCTATGGCACACTTTTGCGAAGACTATGAGGGCCTATTACAGCACAGCATCTCTGAATTACTTCACTGTCACTCTTATTTCATTAGAACAGAACAGAACACACCTCACTAAGAGTTTGATACGTGATTTATTTCATAAATGAACCAATTTTCACATAATTCTCCCAACAAATCAAAGTTTGCGATTTGCATTCCCTACAGCTGATTTCATGTTCGTTCCTGTCATATCACTATTCTAGTATTATCTCAAGATATTTAAATGCTGTAATTTGGCTAAATAAATTAACTAGCAAATATTTTAAGCTGATACAAGATACTTCACTTTGTTATGGACATGGTATTACATTTATCCACATTTAAAGAGAGCTGTCATTCTATACACCAAAAGTAGCTACAATATGCTCTAGTATCCTTAATGGATGGTTGCGATTGATATTGGTCTCTGTGTTTGTGCAAATGATGTTTTTCTCTTACACAAGGTGTCTTTAAGCAATTTGGGTCAAAGTGGAACAGGTGATAGTGGGTCCACAACAGATTATATTTATAGGGAACCAATTGTCAGAAACGCATATTTATTGAATTATGGACATACACAGTGCACACCACTTAACAACATAGCTCACATAATTGTTCAAAGCGATGACTATCAGTCTCAGTACATGCATGGCAACAGAGCATGAAGTTCTGCAGCACTCTCTCAAATATCCCTTGTCTTTTGTACCAGGAGACATTCATCTGTCTCTATGGGGATCTCACACACCAAGATCTTCACATAGCCCCAGGATATGAAGTCTAAGGGTATTAGATCTGGCCCTTCCAATCCACAATCCAACGATGAGGGTACATGTCATAGAGGTGCTTATGGCCATTAACACCTAAATGGGTTGGTGCACCATCATGTTGCAACTACATTCTTTTGCGGATGGCAAGGGGTGCAGTATCCGCGAACTGTGGCAGCACATCTCACAGTAACACCAGGTAATCTGGAAATGTCCAACAGAGAGGCAGCAAATAAAGTCCCATTATGTGATCTTGGACAATGCCTACCCATATATTGACAGAGATCTGTTACTGGTGGCCACTGACGTGGGTGGCATGGGACCTGTCCTCATTCCAGACACGACGTTGAGATTTTGAAAACACCATCACCGGTGGCTGTTGGAAACGCCATCACAAGAGAATGAAGCCTGATCCGTGAACAATACAAACTGTACAAAGTTCAGCACTACAGCACTGCAATGTAGATACTTCACTGACAGCAATGAATGCAGGGCTCAAAATCCGTTGGTCCTGGTGCTCAAACACGTCCTTTACAATAGGGGTGTAATAGCTGTTCCACCAGTACTCTCCACACTATATTCTTCGAAATGTGTCTTTCATGGACAAGTTGGCAGCCACAGGATCTGGCAACATCTCAAAGTCTGGTGTCCAGACATGTAATTAGTGGGAACCTTGCCAGATCTTTGTGGCGTGAATGACCACGTCTCTCATAAGTTGGTATCTGTGGAGATAAATTTCTTCCAATTAAGATGACCCTTGTTGGGAAAGCATTCTCTGTACATGTGTCCTGTTTTGCTAGCACTACATCCTGCCGCACCATACAATAACTCCATCACCATACAATAATGCCAACTCTCGCGATGAGTAACATTCCATCTCTGACTACATGTCATGCACTGTAAACAGTAACACACCTCACCATGGATACATTACAAGCTGTCTGGTGCAATGGACAACTGACACCAGGAATAATAGTGTGCATGTGGCACAAGTTAATGGACTGGTGTGATGCATGTGGTCATCACATGACACACATACTATGAGATAAGTTGTGTACAGTGTGTCTGGTGGTCAGGGCTGTATGCTGTTTACCATCCAGCGTCTGTTCCATTGTACAACAGACACTCGGGATCTCAGTGACAGCATGACAGAACTGCATGCGCTGTTGCAATACATGCATTAAGACAGGCTGTCATCACTTGAACAATTG
Organism: Schistocerca serialis cubense; assembly: GCF_023864345.2. NCBI lineage: Eukaryota > Metazoa > Arthropoda > Insecta > Orthoptera > Acrididae > Schistocerca > Schistocerca serialis. Next base: position 721,758,017 of record NC_064638.1, read on the forward strand.
CTATTAGCTACATTGTTCTTGTTTAGTATATGCCATCAACATCCATAACACAATAAATATGCATTTCCGACTACTGGTTCCCTATCTCAATATAATCAGTTGTGGACCCAATATCACCTGTTTCAATTTGATCCAAAGACACCCAGTATGAACAGGAATGACTTTTATTTTTTGCTGGTGTCAAAGAACTGTTTGCTGCACAAGACATACACAATAAATAAGGGGTCGAATTAAAGAACACAACATATACAAAATCTAACAGGAATTCCATCAGGATCTGGTGCTTTGTTCCCTTTGAGCAGTCTTTCAATAGCAGTAGTGGTTATTTCATCATCATCAATTTGTGAATTCATGAAGCATTCAACACTTAGAACTGTTTTATTTACAGTAACAGAAATATCCCCCCCCCTCCCCCCCACATACAAATACATGTGTTTAAAATTGGCGAACATGTACTAAGGCATTAAGTACAAGAAGAGGTTCACCACAGATTTCAATGAATGCATTTACACCTACATTCTACATCAATAACATGGTTTGAAATGCTGGCAACTCTTGTAAATACAGGGTGTCACAGGAGAAATGGCCAAAACCTAAGGAATACGACAACAACTATCATTCAAAACAAGAACGTCCAGGAAAGATGGGTTGTAAAACACATACTGTAAGGGCTATGAGCCATTCATCATCTTCAATACTGTGAAACAAATCTCTTCTACTGCAAACTCTTTGCTTTCCAGATTCCACGAGGAGGCAGTATGGTCCAAAACAAGGAATATTTGTCTCTAAACATGGGCTTTAAAATCCATAACTTACGATCTATGAACAGTTATTCACTACAAGAGATGTGTTAGACATTAGCAAAGGTGAACAGGGGCTCTTAGGTCTTAAGGTATGTACTTTTAGAGCTCATGTTTACTAGACCTTTTTTTCTTGTTTTGGTCCATTCTACCACCTTCAAAAATATGGAAAGAACAAGCCTGCAGTAGAAGAGATTTGCTTCACAGTACTGAAGATGATGAAGTCCTCACAGCTCTGAAGGCATGCATTTTTGAGCCTATTTTTACCCAACTTTTTTGCTTCAAATGATTGTTCCTGTCATATCCCTGAATACTGATCATTCTTCCAGGGACACCCAGAATATTCTACTTACACAGAGAATCACGAGTACCAATACACAGCACATCCTGAAAAATTTCATCATCATGTATTATTATTCCAAATACTGGCACATATTCTCCAAAGATATCTTACAATATGTAGTTTTTACTATAATCCTTTACCATACGGCATTTTTGCACATCACATCATGTCTGGCACAATAACTACATTTTATTGATAATGGAGTGTCCATTCACACTTACTGTAAGTGAGTAACTTCCAGTCTATACTTTTCCCCTTCAATGGTCTATGTTATGTGTAAGAAAGGTGACCTATTGAATATGAATAAAGCCTAATGACGAACATTCCAAAATTTTTGTAATGTCCTCATCAGTTGCATGTCTCTTCTCAATTCAACAATCAAATTTTTTTATTGACAATATATCTTCCGAGACAAATGAAACTGTTTTTTCAGCAAATATTTCCTTTAATCTGAAATAAATATGTGCCATGGGATCAAAAGTATTTGGACACCCCCAAAAACATATGCTTTTCATATTAGGTGCATTGTGTTGACACCTACTGCCAGCTACTCCATATCAACGACCTCAGTAGTCATTAGACATCGTGAGAGAAAAGAATGGGGCACTCTGTAGAACTTACAGATTTCGAGCGTGGTCAGGTGATTGGGTGTCACTTGTGTCATACGTCTCTACGCGAGATTTCCACACTCCTAAACATCCCAAGATCCACTGTTTCCAATGTGATAGTGCAGCTGAAACATGAAGGGACATGAACAGTACAAAAGCGTACAGGCCGGCCTTGTCTGTTGATTGACAGAGCCTGCCAAAAGTTGAAGAGGGTCATAATGTGCAATAGGTAGACATCTATCCAGACAATCACACAGGAATTCCAAACTGCATCAGGATCCACTGCAAGTACTTTGACAGTTATGACGGGAGGTGAGTAAACTCGGATTTCATGGTCGAGCGACTGCTCATAAGCCACACATCACGCCGGTAAATGCCAAACGATGCCTCGCTTGGTCTAAGGAGTGTAAACATTGAACAACTGAACAGCAGATACACGTTGTGTGGAGTGATGAATCACGGTACACAATGTGGAGATCTGATGGCAGTGTGTGGGTGTGGTGAATGCCCAGTGAACATCATCTGCCAGCATGTGTAGTGCCAACAGTAAAATTTGAAGGCGGTAGTGTCATGGTGTGGTTGCATTTTTCATGAAGGGGGGCTTGCACCCCTTGTTGTTTTACGTGGCACTATCACAGCACAGGCCTACATTGATATGGAGCCACCTGTGGCGGAGTGGTTGCATGACAATAACTTCCCAGTAATGGACTGGCATGCACAGAGTCCTGACCTGAATCCTACAGAACACCTTTGGGATGTTTTGGAGTGCCGACTTCGTGCCAGGCCTCACTGACCGACATTGATACCTCTCCTCAGTGGAGCACTCCACGAAGAATGGGCTGCCGTTCCCAAAGAAACCTTCCAGCACCTGACTGAACATATGCTTGCGAGAGTGGAAGCTGTTACCAAGGTTAAGGGTGGGACAACACCATATGGAATTCCAGCATTACCGATGGAGGACGCCACAAACTTGTAAGTCATTTTCAGCCAGGTGTCCAGTTACCTTCGATCACATAATGTATCTGTGCACTACTGAATGCTCTGCACAATATGCTGTACAGTTGTAGTCAGACCAGAAAATAATTAAATAATAGTATTTATCCCATTTACAACCAAATTTCTTTCCAAGCAGCTTCTGTTCAAAACTGCAACAGAATGAAGCGGCACTACCTCATACATGTACAGGAATCCTTTAATACTTGATTTTATGCAACTGTTTCTATAAAACAGGAAACTAGCGTGTTGCAACAATATCACACAAAAATGTGAATTGAAACACAGTTTATCCTCTTGATTTCCATCTCCAAATATTGTAACCCAACCTACAATATTTCATGTATTAATTTTACCCTTTTTCAAGTAGTTAATAAAAATTTCTATGTGGTAATACAGAAAATGAATTACAGTATACCACCAGACATAACATTTCGTACGTCATTAGAATCTTTCAGTCTAGTTCAGTGGACGTCAACAGTGTCCTTACGGCTCACTAGTGGGCATTCCAGCTTTCGAATTGGTATAGTGCTTTGACAGTTTCTTTTTTAGGTCAATCTACCACTCTACTGATTTTTTTAGTACAGAGGTACCATGAATATTCTTTCTTTACATTTGAAACTTTCAAAGTATGTTAGCGAAACACTCAATCATTCTCATACCTCCAGTGACAATGAGCAAGCATTGCAAACAACATGTGTCCAATTCAGTTTCCACAGTATGCGAGTTTTAGTCAGCCAGTGTTCCTCAGTGAAAATGATCACTATCCCTTGTTTGAACTCAGCAGTTTCCTAGCATAAATTAAATATGATTCACCGTCAATCTGTGCACAGTTTGCCAGTTTTTTCTCCTGAAATTATCACCTTTAGTCAATTTTGAAGGTAGGTAATAAGAGCAAGCAGACAACTTCCTGCATTGCTATTAATATGAGGGTAATCCAAAAAGAAAGGTCTCCTATTTTTTTTATAAGTACAGAACTCTGTGTGGCAGTTGGTCACACTATTATGAAGAGAGCTTCACGCGCTGTGTGCAAACATGCGCATGTCACGCTGAGGCACTCAGGCTTGGCTTGACAGCCGTTGAGAATGGAGCTCCCATTGGATGTTACCGCCAAGTGCGTATTGCCCGCAGTTATTCGGTTTTTGAATGCAAAGGGCACTGCGCCCATTGAAATCCATCGTCAATTGACCGAAGTGTATGGTGAGTCATGTATGGATGTCAAAAGTGTTCGTAAGTGGTGTAGAGTTTGCAGCTGGTCGGACCAAAATTCACAACGAACAAACAAGCGAGAGACCATCAATTTCTGAGGAGACAGTATTGAAGATATAGCAAAGCATGCATGAAGATCAGTGGATCACCCTGGATGATCTCTGCATATTGGTTCCTGAGGTTTCCTGAAGCACTGCTCACAGAATTTTAATGGCAATATTGAACTACCAGAAGGTGTGCGCAAGGTGGGTACCACGCATGCTGACTGAGGACCACATGCGGCAACGAGCTGATGCTTCCACGCATTTCTTCACCGCCCTGCAGCTGAACAGGACAACTTTCTGGACACGGGCGACAAAACCCGGGCATAGCACTTTACACCTGAGACCAAGCAACAATCACGCCAGTGGCGGCATCCTTCTTCGCCAAAGCTGCGGAAATTCAAACAAACACAGTCTGCCGGTAAAGTCATGACAACCGTTTTTTGGGATCGGAAAGGGGTATTGTCAGTCAACTTTATACACACTGGGACCACGGGACACTGACAGGTACTGTGAGACTCTGAAAAAACTCAAATGGGCAATTCAGAACTGGAAAAGAGGAATGTTGAGCAAGGGTGTGCACATTCTCCGTGACAACACTTGCCCACACATTGCTCGGCAAATCGTTGCTCTCCTGCAACAGTTTCAGTGGAACATAATCACTCACCCACCCAATAGTTCTGACTTGGCGCAAAGTGACTATCAGCTGTTCCCTAGGTTAAAAGAACATTTGGCCGGAAGGCAATTCAGCTCCGACGACGAGGTGAAAGAAGAGGTTCACAACTTTCTGAACAGTATGGCAGTGATTTGGTATGACATGAGCATACAAAAACTCCACAGCATCGACAAAAATGCATTGACAGAAATGGTGATTATGTGGAAAAATAGCTAAATGTTCAAGCTGTACACTGATGTAAACCATTGAAGAAATGAACGGGTCTATGTACTTATAAAAAAAATAGGAGACCTTACTTTTGGGAGTACCCTTGTAGTACTCAGCAAAAGAAGATCACTGACAGCTGGCAGCAGTATTGCCAAATTTCAACTGCAAAGCACAAACTGCTACAGGTGGAAAACAATAGCAGTCACTATAACTGTGAAAACACAAGAGCATTACCACAGAGATGCATACAAATTTGGTTACATGACTGGTTAAGGTAGACACATAAAGAAGCTACAGTACCAAATCTACTCCAAGTGTTAGGGATCTTCTTTCGCCATCTATTGTTCTGGCTGATGTAGCACTGCCATTATTATCCTACCTTATCTCCTTCAGAGTGGAAGTGAATGAACTATTAATTCTGAATAACAAAGCGTCAAGGTTTATTTTTAAAAAGCAGTCTGTTTTATCTAAGTTTCCTCTTTAATGATCATGCCAGTGTTCTAAAATATTACATAGTTCTAAGGGAAGTGCAGGATCAGGTTTCATAACATACAAAGATATTGACTACACTATCATTGTAAAAAGATACCCCGATGTAACACTAATATTGGAAAGCAATTAGTTTCTGTGTATAACATAAAACATGAGATGTGATACTTAATTTGTGATACAGTGCAAACTGACAGTTCACACACTGACAGGGACTTCAGATACTAAATGGAACATAACTAGAAGTACAGAGAAAAACAAAGGTGATAATATTCCAAATGGTTCATAAAAACAGTGAAATACCAGAGTGTTCGTATGTTAAACAATAGCGCCTTTATTGTGACTTACAAATTTGTTATGATATCCAGCAGCACACGTGAATAAAATGTACATGTAATTACAGGCACAAAGTCTGACGAGAACGTAAAGATTTGTCTGCAAACACATCCACAACTATAATTATAGCAATAAAAGAAGTAATGTAAACAAAAATAAAGATTTTTGTAATCAGTGTGCCATTAACTCCAACTTCATTTAAACTTCAGAGTAATGTATGTTACCACATAGACAAAAGCAGTATTATAAAGAAATTTCAAAACCAAGAACATATATCTGTAAAAGAGAAATAACAATATTTTCTCCAGTTATCTTGCACATAAACAGGTATAACTGACAAAATATATCATGCTCAATATCTTACACAAGGGAAACTAATGAAATATTGTTTATTCCTAAATACATTATAAAAGTTTCGTTGTCCAATTAAATTTGTTTTAATCATCTTTCACTTTAGAAATGACTGGTCAAAATAACAAATACTTAATTTTCCAATCGGTATTTCTTGTCACAGCCCTCTACTTTTTTTCCTTCCTTCTTTAAGAAAATTTCCTTCATCAGATTCTGAGTGTACTATAATGGACGAGAGGCCATGTGGCTTAATTAGCTCTGACAATATCTTACAGAAAGATATTCTAAAATGAGAAACTATACGAGTAGATCGGCTCCATAAAAATTTCGCCTCTAAGAAACCAAGATGACTTATTTAGATGTAACACAACACAAAATTTTGTGCTGAATCTCAGCAACACCTTTTTTGTTATAGACTTCTGTAGTGAAGAAACTTGTCGCATTGCCACATGGTCCTATTTCAATCACACAAAAACTTACAATTTATCTCTGGGAAGATTAGAGACAGAAAAGAAGTTATCTCAGTAACTCTAAGATATATAGAAGTTTACACTCATTCTTAAAACGTGAAAATGTCATCAAAACAAATTCTCTCTACTTCAGCATATTTGTCATACACATGTGGCACCGCCACAACAACATAATTTTTGTGACAGGGGGGTGAGGGTGGAGTGGGCGCAATTCCACAGTACTAATTATAGCTTTCTTTTTTTGAGGTGTGGGAAGGGAGAGTAAGAAAAAGCAAGACAGTAGTGTAGTCTGCAAGACAGTAGTACAGTCTGCCCACTAAATAAATTAAAAATGTTGTTCAGCCAACAGGCAAATATCCTGCAAACAAAAAAGTCCCAGAAAAATATCATATTTTTATTCAGGTTACCATCACAGATATAAACTGCAAAATTTGAACTATCACAATTACTAACAAGACACAGCAATACACAGCACTGGTTTCCACTTCATGCAAAATGTCTTTGATCATGTGTTGTGCAAGAAAGGCCTGCTCTTCATGCTGAATATTTGTACAAGCTATACACTAAAGGTAACTGATAAAATCCAATATGTAATATATTTATCTATGTCTAAGCATAGAATAGGAATGCCTTAAAATATATGGAGAATCTGTAGCAGGTACTTCAATAATATTATGTTAATTCTGTGTAAGATACTAATAGCATTATACCTTCCTTGAGAATTTACAGCAACAAGCCGCATTGCTTTATTAGATGTGCTAAGCACTTAAAACAGTTAAACAATAAAAGCAAGCACCAACCAGAAAGTACCAAGGTCTAATGAAAAGGGGAACTAGGAAATCAAATATGTCAATTACTCTACTTCTGAGACATTTCAACATAAATAAAGGATAATAGTTCAGGGCAATGCAATATAAAAAATTATATCTAATAAACATAAAACTCTTCAATATACATATGGTTTCAAGCTATAAGTAGGCAAGAGAGAGTTATATCACATAAAAGTCATAAGCAAGATAGGAGACCATTTCCGAAGGGTCAAAAAAATTCTTCTCAATATGAGAAATCATACAAAGACAGAAAGCTTGCTTATGTGCATTAAATGAAAGACATTACTTCGGAAATCTATTTCCATATTATAGATGTTTTCTAAACCTAACTATAATCTCTGTACTGTTTCAATAAAAATTGCCAAAACTGCATATTTTTTTACTCAAAAAATCTTTGTAGTACAGTAGTGGTGTAACAAGTTCACTATAACAATTTTAAAAAATTCAAATATAAATTGTCTATGATCACTTTCAAAATGAACACTACAAATTATTGCAATCTTCCTTTAGTCCTCAATACTTCATTTGTATACAATGTACACCTTATTTTACATTACTGTTTGAAGCACATAGAGATCCTAAAACTTTGCAATTTAAGGGACTGAAGTGAAGAAACTGACATATCACATATGGAATAGGAAATGCAGAGTAACTCTAGGACGAAACCCTTGCAAATGTAGTAACACTGCACAGTTAAACATGAAATAAGATCAGACTAAAATGAAGCATAATATTTAATGACTGGACCAGAAACCAATCAAGAAATGGAATTTAATATATGAGATTACATCTCCAATTGCCAGTTGCACAAAGAGGTGAAAATGCACACTAACTGAGGAGCAAAATATACGAAAGCAATTTAAAAGAGAAATTCTTCTAATAGTATACCACTACGGCTGAAAGTTTTGCTATGTAAGAAGATTGCTGATCACCATCACAGAATGCTCAATTTAAAAAGGTCTGATATTCTATTTACACCTGAAAAACTTCATAACTGACAGATATCACAGTTTGACTGCTCATCATATGTGGAACTTATAAGAGGACAAAGAATTTATTCACATTTAAATTTGGTAATGAATTGATCACTACAATGGTATTTATTTATGATGATTAATGTAAAAGTCTCCCTCCTCGAATACTGTTTCTACATTGTAACTTGAACATCTGAGTTAAATAAACACAAATTTCTTAGAAAATCTGTAGATGAGAAACTACACATTTTAAACAACCACAGTAATTGTTTAAGGCTCACTGAACATATTTCATATATATACAAATACAAATTCTACATTTTTCATATCACTTCACACTCCCAGCCAATATTTAAAATACCAATCTGAATGCAATTCTCTAAAAATCCCAACAACACTGATGTCTGTAGAATACAACCAAGAATCAAACACTTTTGGCTGATTCTGTAAAACTTCCTAAGTTGTCACTAGCAATTAGATATACATCACTGTACAGTAAAGTTTCTTTGTACTTTAACCATTTTCTTCAGCTGAATGTATCACATACCATCAAATACTGAGCAATTACTCGCTAATCACTTACAGCCAAAGCATTATAATAGAAAAATAACAATTCTGAGAATCAGATTCAGTTATTCTATCATATAACAGGTACACACAATGTTCAGTGATGGTGCCATCAAGATATCACTCTACAACCATATGAACAACTGGCAACTACATATAGTTAAAAGCAAGATTCCATTATACATTATGTAATGTGGTTTCCAAGCAAGAATGTACTGCTTTTCAACTGTGGAAGAGACCTACAAAGGCACAAACAGAAGTATCAATAAGTTCTAGCTAAAACGCAGAAACAGTGGTGAAAAGAGAAACCACATACATGAAAAAGGACAGAAGTGTTATCTAACACTGTAAAATATTGAAGTTTTATCATACTCATATAATTTACTGCCTGCACCTGTATTTCAACAAACACTTCTGCAATGGAATCTAGAATCATGTTTCAGCAAAACTGAATTTAGATAGTTACTTAGGAGTAAATAATTGTACTAAAATTTGAAAAGAACGTAACAACTTTCAGCAAATTTATAAAATCTACCAGTTCTATAAAGTTCTACACAGACACACTTCTGCAAACATAGCCATGTGCCTTAAGAACCTACTGTGGAACAATATGACTGAAGGAATTACACTACACATCTAGCAAAGTATATTGAATTTGTAGTAAATGCCTACTTCATATGGTCCCTGACTTGCAAAAGACTGCATGCACATAATATGCAACAGTGTCAACTGCAGCTGTTGAAAAGTGGCAAAGAAAATAAAAACATCATTAATGTAGATACGAACTCTTACTACAAGTGGTATGTATTATGAAGTATAGTTATATTAAACAGCTCCTGCTGTTGTAATTATGACCATTCAGTATTACAGCAATATTAATACTGGAGAAACTATTTGTTGAGAAATTCGGCCTAAACAAGTGATTGATAACTTAGGACCAAACTTTTGTTTTATAGCATGAGTCAAAAAAAAAACATTGCTGAAAAGATTAAGTTTGCCTACAAGAAAATAACTATGGAGTCTGTGTCATTTAGAGGACACCTTTTCAAGACAGTCATACTTTCTCTAGATTTCAATCTCTTTCTCATTCATTCATCATTTAACTAATTTCATAAAACTCCTGGCTTTCTCATTCTGTGTAAGAGACTTGCCCCAAAAAACTATCAAACTGATTCAAATTATAATTGCACATCTGATATTTAATATTATCTCCTCCTGCTTCTGATGCAAATTCTATTTTACTTCTAAAAATACAACAAAATATACCAAAGAAAGAAACAAGACATGAGAGGATGAAGTAATTACAACTCTGCTAATTTTCACCATGAAGAATTTTGCATTATGAAAAATAACTGGAGTGCTGAGGAACTCCAGTAATGACTCAAACTTTAGCTATAAAATAGCTGCTAAATGAAAACCATATTGACATTTGTTGGGGGACAAACCAGAAGAATAATCTGAAAACACAGTACAGAAATATGTATCAGTTCAGTGAATATAGCAACAGTATGATAGTATTGCTACAGCACATATTAAATGACAATATGAACAAAATAGATTCAGTAACTTAATAGGATACACCAAGTACAAAACACCAAAGATATTTTCTCCGAAGTAGTAAAGCAGTACAACTGAAGATGCTACACTACACACCAACATTACAATGATCTTCATCAGTTTACAACAGTATTTGTGTAATGTACAAAAACTATCCAAATCAGATCAGCACAAAAATATATTTCCAAATAACACATTCTTTCAATTTTAATCTCAATTTTTTTACACCAACCCCAATAAAATATTTTGGGCAAAAACTTAATGTATGTGTATATATTATGACAAAATAGTGACTAAGACTTCTTCAAATTGTAATAGTAATATCACTGTAATATAAATTAAACTTTCATAACAGACACAACATTTTAATTATAGAATAACAAACTTTATAAAAACAGCGGCTAACAGGACAATAACTCTGCTCTATTATCTTTTACCTACGATTAGAACTTCTGTCAGAAAAATATCTATTTTATAATATTTGTATATAGGTAATGTATTAACAATTACTTGCACTCACAACCTGAGTTTTGTATGCGCTCACTACATTAATTGTTACCACAGCCAAATATCTGTTGAAAAAGAAAACACCTACCAAAGATTTTAAAACACACACACACACACACACACACACACACACACAATAATGTACAAATTATGTGAGATTTCTTGGTTCGTAAAGGGGTTGTTATCAATACGTTACTCTAAAACGATTTCTGACTGTAATGTACTTTTGACAGACTAACATTTCACAGACACCAGAGACCAGCACTGTTAAATCCAGTGAGCTATTAGTGTCATTATCTTCAATTGGTACTATCTTTCTTGCAGTAAGTGTCCAGAGAATGGATTGGCGTCTTTACTGCACTTACATTTTGTTTACATGGCACATCACAACTGTGACCAGCAGTCATCCTTGCACCATTTATGATATACCTTCCTCTTTTTCTGCTATAACAGTTGAATTGTTGACGTGTTTTTAGATTTCAACAATCTCTCAACCTACACAAGTGCATTAATTGTCAGTTTCAGCCACAAGTTGATTATTAATTAAATTTATGATATATTGGCCATCACTTAATGCACACTTCACAACAGCAACTCATTTAATATTTTTCCTTGTCTGTACAATCTTTTGTGCCCAAGAATCAAGTATTTTTATGTAGTCTCATAATTCTGGAACAATTTTTCCTCATATGCACTTACCTGAGGAAGCTAAACATTTGAATGATGGCATGTGTTACAACAGCCCAATTATACAGCACATCAATAGTACAGGCAAAGAAATACAAAAAAACTTTTGAAATTGATGGATAAGAAGTAGACCATGAGCCTTTAACATCTATTTTAACAACACAAAGTTGGCCACTGACATAGTTCTTTGTTTAAGGAGACAACTGGAACTTACAAGAACATCACGTTCATCAACAGAAATGAAGGACGCTTGAAATTTACTTGAATTAAGTGTGCCAACTTGCCTTATCTATACAGCTGACAATGTTTCCCAATTTGTTCGCAAGAGTTTATTCAATATCCTCAATATCTGGAACTACTTTTTTATCTAGATCTTAATTTGTACTGTGTTTATTTAATTTTATTTTGTTACTTCTGAAAAAATATTTGTAGCATTTATTATTTGAACAACAACTGAAAAAGCTGATATAGAGAGGCAGACAGAAGAATTTTAGTTTTCTACCTGCAAATACATAAACTGTCAGCACAGACAGCTAAGATCAGACGAAGACCAGGAGAAAAATGAAGGGGACAAAGAGAAAGGGCAAGAGGGGGGGAGGGGAGCACTATAAACATCAAACAGCTGTTTAACTTAAAAATAAAGTAAAAACAAATTCTACTGGATTTAACATTATCTACACAGTATCTCTTTCAAAACTTCCCGCAATTGTATGTACAGAAACTCCCATGAATGAGGTTAGTTACAGGACATACATTCAGTTTAATTCGGTGACTATGCTCTGCATAAAAGAGTATGTTCCATACTTGCTAACGTTTCTAGACACATATGGCTGAGTTTCATGAGGTGTTCAACAGATCTTGACTGTGGTTCACAATGTAGCATGCTCTCATAAATGACTGTTTTCAACATAATATCACAAGCTCACTACTCTCATTCAAAACTATTTGTACGAGACGTTTCAATCTTCACATTAGAATCTACTTCTTTTTCCATACACAGCCTATGCGCCTTGCACTTGTCATGGTGATTGACAATCTCAAGTCTGAAATTACTATTTCCTTCAGCAAACGAAGTTCGTATGTCAGGAACTGCACTGCTCCACTTCCGACAATACTTGCAGAACATGGTATTGAGTTGTTCATCATACTGAAGCCACACAAAAGTCTCCATCCAACCATGGCGGAAACGACCTCCTTTGCGAGGCTGTGGTGTGCCAGAATTACAGATCGTACTTCCACTGGTGGACCACCCCTTTTGTGATTTCGTGGATACCGATTGTATTACAGATATTTCTTGCCCAGCTGTTGTTGCAGCTGTACTCTGACCTACCCTTGAACTAGCAGCACGTGATTTGCTATTTCCCTGGCTTGTGCCAGGTGACGCCTTCACAGAAGAACCTGCAAGCAAATTTGGATTCTTCCATACTCTCAGACTCTGTTTGAGTCGAGGTGATTGAGTTGTGCTTCCTTGTTGCTGCAAAGAAAATTCACCTGTTGTTGGTGTTGCCAGTTTTGGTAAATCCAATTTCTGATTGACGAGATACTGTTTCAGTGTTTCATGTGGGTGAAGGTAATTAATAGGAGAATGCTGATGATAGCTTGCCGTCTGATCATCACTCCTGTGTGGAGGTTCCAAATTGTGGACAGATTCTGAGAAAGGTGTTATGCCAATGGTTTCATCTGTTTCTCCTCTTCCAAACGCCACATTCGTCTGTCAACAGAGAAGGAAAGTATTTGTCAGTGCCTTGATTTAGTCATATCTCCTTAACTTTTTTGTCTTGCTCACAAAATATTTTATAATGTGTAGTAATCATCCAAATATGAGGCACTATGTGTCCACCAAAACGATTAAACTTATATTTGACAGCATTTTTTCTCTCTTTTCTAGATCAACTCTGGCTTTCATCTCTCTTCTGAAGATTAAATTCATTGCATGCAGCATTCTTCACTCAATATTTTACTTTTTGTTCTAAATCTTCTGACTAAACATGTTTCATGTGATTTCTGAAGCCACATCTAGAGTCACTTTTTCAATTGCAAACTACCTTGTAGATAGGGCAACAACAGCTGTGAGTAATCACCATCGGTAACAATAAACTACTTCAACTGTATTTAATCCTTTATTTTATATCACTACTGGTTTCATGACACTAGGAACCAGACCTCCAGGTGAAGATTGCCTTACAGTGAATCATGAAGGAATAACAACTGTGAGACATCCACTGATATATGTCATTGAATAAAACAGTCATATGCTTGGATTCCAATCCAATACAGCAGATGGGGGCTAAGCAAATTATATCATAGTGATTCACTGGTAAGGTGAAAATATATGACAAAGTATTAAGACCTAACATGCAGCATGAGAAATCAAGGAGAATGGTTGCAGTAAATGGAGGGATGTTCTAAGCAACCTGGACAAAATGTATCAAATAAATAGCTAATTGACAGAAAAATAGAACATGAAAAAAACACTTACCATTTCTCTGGTCTACATGCAAAATATATAATGCTGTAATACATATACCCAGTGGTCTTCTTAAGTCACTAAATGCCCTCAGTTGAAGAGTTTCCTTTCGGCTGTTAATTAATGTCCAGCATCACTTATATTCTACATATTTTTTTCTTATTGTATTTAGATATCCCAATATTCTTTGTTCTCATTCACTATTGATGCAGTTCCCCAAAATATCAACTAAATTCAGTTACGCATGTGCATCTTCAGCACATGTGTGAGCCATCTGTAGGCTACCTGTTTACTTTCATGCAGTCAGTAACAGATAGCAAGTGGTCACATACCCTGTTCCACAATTGCATATAAACCAGAGAAACAGTAAGTGTATTTTCCATGTTATATTTTTCCGTCTATAAGCTATTTACTTGACACATTTTATCCAAGTTTACTTAGAATATTCCTCCATTCACTGCAACCATTCCTTAATTTTTCAAAGTAGCCACATATTAAACCCGAACAATTTGTCATATATTTTCATCTTACCTATGGATCCCACTGATATAATTTGTTTGGACCCTATCCGATGTATTGGATTGGAATTCAGGTATCTCGCTGTTTTATTCACTGATGGACTGCATTTTAGGGGTGCTTTATTTTGATGGACAACAAATGTCACTAAATTCTGAGGTTTTTTAGTTCTAATGTTTTAATTATGTCAGAACAAGTATTTTAATATTCTTACGTAAAAACTTTTAAAGTCTTACAATAAATTAAAAAATTACCAATCAGGATTTTTATTCCTTCTGATTTATTGTTATTCAGATGTTCACCTGATGATGTGGCTCCTAGTGCCATGAAAATAGTAGAGATATAAAACTAAGGATTAAATACAGCTGAAGCAGTTCATTAATACCCAAGATGACTTTTTCAATTCATCTGACAAAACAAATGTAATATTACTACAAAGAATAAGGTGTGTTTAAAGGTGGAGCCTCGATGAATATTACAATAAAATTCATGACCCTTCACAAAGATATAAACAAAGAACTTCACTGTAAAAAAATAAGCAAGCTAAAAGTTGTGTTCAATTGCAGCAGAGAGAGAGAGAGAGAGAGAGAGAGAGAGAGAGAGAGAGAGAGAGAGAGAGTGTGTGTGTTAACCCCTCAAGTGCCACATCAAACGAGACACAATGAAAAACTTGTAAAATACCAAACAGCTATTTTCAACACAACTAGTTTTTTCTCCTCCACAAGATGGGACATGGGACCTTAATCGCTTTAGAAACGATCATTCTATGGACACAAAAATACCTTCACATTTTATCAGTGCCTCCCCCCCCCCCCCCCCAAAAAAAAAAGGCTTCACAGAATCAAAAAGTGAGACTTAAGCAAAGACTGTGGTTGAATTTCCTATATTCCCTCCGTCACAGAAACATTAACAAATCATTAGCTCATCACAGAGCATTTTACGTATCACAAATTTTAATGACTGTGTACTGTTAGTCACATGCTACAGAAATACTGAACCTCTTGATACCACTTGTATGGTTTGACCCACAAAATAATTAGAATGGTGTGTATTAACTATTCATCGAAATGTGCAACATACTTGCCATAACAAGAATAACAGTTCTTCTTCTCATGACATTACATTCACTGGCTTCCCAACTTGAAACCAAACTATCACCTCTCAACCTAACCTTTATCACAGACTACAAAACATATCAATAGGTCATCAGTATTAAGACATACCGGGTGTCCAGAAAAGGACTCCCCGATTTCAAAATTAAATATCTCAAACACAAAGATTGATAGAGGAATGCAGTAAACGGTATGTTTATTGTGAAAGCTGTAAGAAGTTTATACAGCAGTTTGAAATAATAGTTACAAAAGCTGCCAACAGATGGTGCTGTAATCGCCATACGTAATGCCTAGTATAAATAGTGATCTGAAGCCCAGAGCGATCAGTTCCACTATTAAAACGTGAAAGGAGGTTAGCGTACCAAAGGAAGAGATTAAAACCGTGTACTCCATTGAACAACACGTTTTTCTGGTGCTAGAGTACCACAGGTTAGAAGAGAGTCCTACGGCAACAAGGCGAAGTTTTCAAGCACGATTTAATGTTCCAAAAGGACCCGATGCGAAAACCATTCGTACGCTCTTCGCAAAATTTCAACGAACAGGCAGCATAACTGATGATCTAGTGGGGCATGTTGGCCGCAAGCAAACCGCAGTTACGCCCGAAAATATCGCCACAGTTTCTGGAATTATTCAGCGAAATCCAATGTAATCCGTCCGTAGAATTGCATCTGAGACTGGTTTGAAGCGTTCCAGCACACAGAAAATACTGAGAAAGAGCCTACACATGTTTCCATTCAAAATTCAAACGCACCAGGCCATACCCGTACGAGCTGTGCAACAAAGGGTTGCCTTTGCTAATCAGATGCTCACAATGATTGATAGGGAAGGATTTGATGTTGGCTGCATCTGGTTTACAGATGTAGCACACTTCCACCTGAATGGATACGTGAATAAGCAGAACTGGCGATTTTGGGGTTCCAAAAAGCCATATTGGTGTGAAGCGAAACCCCTGTATTCTCCTAAAGTTAATGTGTGGGCTGCAGTATGCAGCAGAGGCATTATTGGCCCTTTTTTCATTTGAGAAACGGTCACTGGTGCACGTTACGTTGCAATTTTGAAACAATTTGTCGCCACACAGCAAGCGTTAGAGGATCGACCAGGTACTGAATGGTTTATGCAAGATGGAGCCCGACCACATCGGACCGAACAAGTGTTTCGCTTTCTTGAGGAATACTTCGGGAATCGAGTCATTGCTTTGGAATATCCCAAATTTACTGGTGCAAGCATGGATTGGCCTCCATATTCGCCGGATTTGACTCCCTGTGACTTTTTTTTGTGGGGTACAGTGAAAGACATGGTCTACCCGAAGCATCCCGCCACGCTGGACGAGCTTGAATCAGCGATCTCTGTGGCATGTGAATCCACTTCGGTTGAGACACTACGAAATGTGATGGCGAATTTCATTCTTCGTTTGCGCCACCTCTGTAGTGTCAATGGTGACCATTTTGAAAACATTGTGATGTTATTGTTTGCAAAGATTGTTTTCAAAATGATTATTTCACTTATGTATGCCGATACGAGCTGTACAGCGTACAGCACCATCTGTTAGCAGCTTTTGTAACTATTATTTCAAACTGCTGTATAAATTTCTTACAGCTTTCACAATAAACATACCGTTTACTGCATTCCTCTATCGATCTTTCTTTTCGAGATATTTAATTTTGAAATCAGGGAGCCCTTTTCTGGACACCCTGTATCACATTTGTTGGTTCCGCTAGCTCACAACAGACTTTCACCTTGGAATCCAATTTCTGGATACACTACAGATCAGTAACTACACAGCACAATCTAAAATATAATAGAGGAAAAAAATATAATCAATGTTCTATCTCTGTTTGTTCTTTTTTTCTTTCTTTGTCTGAGCTCACTCTTCCTGTAGTCCTCCTATTGATCTTTGTTTGTAGTACGGTTTGTGTATCAGTATTCTGGTTTTCACTGTTTTGCTTTTATATCATATACCGTTACTTGGTTCTCTTATATCTTCGTTAATTTCTGTGATCCATTTAATGTTGCTCTTACTATTCCACAACTTTTCTATTATTTTCTTACTAAATCTGCTTTCTGGTGTTCTCATCAGACGTCAGCAGGAAGAGATGTGTTTCTCCCTGGTCCTATTTTACTGTATACTGTTACATTCATAGCTATTCTCCAAAGCCCTTTTCCTTGATATTGTTTATTTATGCATGTCCTAATTACTCTTCTTTATACCTTTAATGTTTTGTCAAATTCTGCAGTATTTGTGATTTTCAATCAGCTGCATATGTTATTTCTGGCTATGTTTTTATTGTTGTATGTGTTTTTGGTAATGTAATTTCCTTTGTTCAGTTTTTTAATTCTATTTTGCTGTGTTGGTTTCTCATTTTGACTGTATATTCCGATTTTAGTTAAACACTTAAATTCATTAACAATTTTGATTTTCTGTTCTTCTACTGTAGTTGTTTGCAACTGGTGGATCAATTAGCATAATATCTACCTTTTGAAATGATATTCCCAGGCCATTTTTCTGTGCTATTTCTTCTAGTCATTTAACTTCTCTGGTTCCTTCAACATTTATGGCCTAGGGAAGCAAGATCAGCAGCAAATCACAACCAGTTTAAAATTATATCTTTTTGCACTTCCAATTCCTACGTTTTTGAGCCATCCTTTTACCATTCTCTCATTATGTATTTCAGTGCGTTGTTGAACAGCAATGATGATAGGCAAGTCTCCCTGTCTTAACCCTGATTTGATGGAGATTGACTGAGAAATTTCTCCTCTAAATCCGATTTTCTACTTGGTGTTCTTTAGAGTAAGTTCTATTTGTTTAATTAGTTTTGTATGGCATCCTAGATTCCCAAAAATTTTTAATGCTGGAGTCTACGGAGACAGTTACATGTTTTCTTAAAGTCTTTAAGTGTTACTGCCAGAGGTTTGTTCAGTTTCCTGTAGTATCCTATAATGAATTTTACACTAATAATCTGCACTGCACAACTTCATGGTCTGAAACTTCCCTGGTATTCCTGAACACTGCACACGCGACGCCCGCGCGCACACGCGTGCGCACTGGGAAAGCTGTGCTGCCAGATGGCGATGGGAGTGGGGTGGGGTGGGGTGGGAGGGGAGAGGGCCAAGAAGAGAGAAACAGGGAAAGGACTAGGCAGATGAGTCAGGGGGATAAAACGTGAGGTTGAAGTTGGAGCAGGGAAGACGATAGAGGAAGGTTGAAGTGAGGGAGGGAGGGAAGGGAGGGAGGAGGTAGGGAGGGAGGGAGGGAGGGAGGGAGGGAGTTACAAGAACAACGGATATGCTTTAGGGAGAGCTACTACCTGCTCAATTAAGAAAAGCTGATGTGGGTGGGAACGATACAGATGGCATGGACTGTGAAGCAGCCACTGAAACCACACATGCCATGTTGCTTGGCATGCTCAGCAATTGGTTGTTCTACCTGTCTCATTGGCACAGTCAAGTAATGCAGAGGAATGTTTATGCACAAGAATAGCTTGTTAGAGGATACCCACAAAGAATACTGTACAGTAGTTGCAGCTAAGCTGGCAGACTACAGGGGTGCATTCATGCTAGGCCCTGGCTCTGATAGGGTAGAAAATGGCTGTTCCAGGACTGGAGTAAGTGGTAGTGAGAGGATGTATGAGACCGGCCTTGCCTCTAGGTCTTCTATATGCATGTATAAGCATGAGGCAGGAAGTTGGGAGCAGGAGTGGAATTGTGATGGAAATTGATATTGCATAGGTTGGGTGAGTGACAAAATACCACTGTGGCTGAGGTAGAGAAGACATTTCACATTTCAAGGGACAATGAGAAATCCTGGATGTTACTGAGTCACAAGAGGGGCACCCCTCTGTGGTCATTCAGTGGATATTTGATACCGAGAGCTGCACTCATTTGTGGCTTGTCAGTGGCTATGTGGGGGATGGTAGGTGGGAGACAAAGTGCTGGAGATCTGTTCTAGACAGCATGAGGAGGGTGATTTCACTCTGTGCAGGTCTCAGCATCATCATTAACTCATTTGAAGAGGGACTGCTTGCCACTGCAGATGAAACAACTATTGGTATGGTAGGGATTTCTTAGTATGGAAACTAAGATTTGGTTAAAAACAGCTTGGGAGCTGCTGATGCATGTCTACTGGCTGGTTAATTTGTCACTCTATGTCTAAACATTTTCTTCCCATCTTTAAGTATGTGGTATTCTTACAGACTATTAATGCTACATAAGTTGTATGTGCATCTTCTCTTTGCTCTTCGGCTTCTTATTCCTCTAAAATTAGAAACAAGAAAATTTCAAGTGGATAGTATGTCTACATAAACATCTAATCAATCTTCGCAGTAAATCAACATTTCAATACTGTCATAATTACTCTACTATGATCAGACACCTACGTTTAATTTAATTTGTACTAATACATGTATCTTTATGTGCATTTACTAGTTTATAATCCAATTAAAATTTTGATAAAATTGAACCTTTATAGACATTCCACACTAAACACAAATATTTTAATCAATTTTCGATGCTAAAACCACTTCCATCACTTTTTTTAACAGTTCAACCTTGTGATTGTTCCATGCCTGAGCTTTACTTGTACTGTGACATCTACACTCCTTTTGTTAATTCCACGCCTTCTATACTCAGGGCTGGTACACAAAAAAGCTTGTTTGTCTTATGCTATATTTCATGATAATTTCTTACAGTATCACAGTCCCGCCACTTGTTCTAATGTACATGCATCACGTACGGTAATCACTAAGTATTTTCATCATCATTCAATACTCCATATTGCATTTTCTGGTCAGAAACCTGAATTCTGTTACTGATTTGGAGACCAACACGTTGATAAATGAATGTATCAAAAAGTCTTTATGTTAAGAGAGGTTTCTAGATGATTATGGCAATTATTATTTGCCACTTTTTAAAACTTAAATCAGGTTTATGTGCAGAGATAGCATCAAACGTGTTTTGCTTTGCTTCGAAATAATTCCTTTTTCCACAACACTTATTTACGTCTTGTCAGACAGAAGTGGAGGAATAATGACAAGTACTTAAAATGAGATTAACATGCTTGAGACACTGGGACATGATGACTGCAAGCCGGTTAAAACCCAGTCTTAACCACTCAATAGATCCTAGTCTGCAACCACAACGAAAAATGTGGCATGGAGTGAACGCAAATGACTGGACTGAATTGTCCAACCTAGTTCACAATGAGAAGTGATACACTGAGCAATTAAATAAAAAGGATGCGAACACCACATCTACAAGAGACCACTCCCCTTTACAATCTCAGCTCTTACAAGAAATGAAAATGTGATGATAACACAGAGCCAATAACAACTTCAGTTGTGTTTAATCACTAACAAGGGAAGTTCATTAGCTTGAATGTTCAGAACTGCATGAAAATGTGCTTAGAATGTAAATCTTTCATCTAAGAAAACAGTGGTACGAGTCACTCACATGCATAATCATTCACATGCACAGAAAAAAAGAAAAATAGTGTTCAAGGAAAAATGTGTTTAAAACTGGAAGTAAGTGCAAGTCTTCATTCTGAATCCATTGGAACACGAACAGCCTCAGCGCAACAGGATAAAACCACGAAAATTGACGACCTTCAAATTATTCTCTCAGAAGGAAGAAATATCAAAGTCATTTGCCTAAATGAATACTGCCTTAATAAAGATTCAGTCACAGTTTTAAACAAATTAGAAAACAGAATCCATGGTGCCCCCTGTATACTGATTAACAACTCGTTAGAATATAGAGAGATGATTTTAATCTTCTTAATGAAGATCTTATATTTGAAAGTTGCTGTGTAGAACTAGAACAACATAATATTATCCTCATCATCTCAAAATATAGGATTCCAGGTAGTGATGTGGCTAAATTATTTTTTGAGACATTCCAGTGTCTCCTACAGAAACTCACAAAAGAAAAAGGGAAAAAATACTAATTGCTGCTGATTTTAACATAAATATGGCAAGTGAAACAAACTTGTCAACCAAATTAGTTGACTTTATTCAAGAATATGGCTTTAGACTAAATTTCACCGATTTCACCAGAGTAAATGAGTGAACTGCAATGTATAAACACAATATTTTAACAAATTATACATTTAATGACATCGCCAAATTCTATTTAGACTTTGGTATCTCAGATCACTCTGCTTTGCTTATTGAATTACTGAAAGTAAATAAAGAAAATAGAAAATGTTTCATGAAAAGATAGTTCAGTGAAGGAAACATACACTTGTTCTGTTGTAGACAGAGAGAGGTGAACTGGTCACTACAACATGGAACCTCAGGTTCAAAAAATTTTGATACATTCTTAAAAAGCCTTTTATGTGTCTTCAATGAAACGTTTTCAAGAAATAAGTCCAAGGCAGATGGACAATTGTCAAATCTGAACTTGGAATCAATCCTATGACCTAGGAAACTTCTAAAATAGAGATACAAGACAAAATAATTGTAAATCCTGCTCCAATATAAGAAAATTTTAATAACAGTAACAAAATCTGACGATGTAAATGTAGACTCTTATCAAGATAACGTACATTTATTTGCGATGTAAATGTCAACTCGTATCAAGATAATGTACATTTATTTGGGTCAAGTCAGAGCAAGAGAATCTTGTCAGCCACTATTAAGAGACGTAAACATACTACGTGCTCCCTCAGTGTATTTATATGAATTAATTCTTTTCACAAATAATAATCCACAATTATTTGCCCCAAATAACTTCCAGCAAGGATATGAAACCAGTAACAAAGAAAGTTTCATGTTTTTTACATGTAAACTCAACCTTTTTGCACAGATCCCGCAATATATGGGGAAGAAAATATACAATAACTTAAAAAAGACAAATTTTCCAAAATTGAAACTGATTCAGTAAAAAGAAAACTATATAGCACTCTGGCACAAAAATGCCATTACTCTACTGATGAATTTTTTAACGATGATCTGACCATTTCAGCAGGATAAAAATTAACAGTATATACAGGGTGTACATAAAGTCTGGGAACACTTTCAATTATTTATTACAAAAGAACTAAACATTGTACAGATATCATATGTTGCATTTTGAAGAGTTTTTTTTTTTTACACAAACATTCGATATGCGAACCATGAATGACCCGGCAGACGTCAATACAGTAATCGAAATCTTGCCACACCCATCCCAACATGGTATTGTCGACTGTGGCAGTTGCTTCCTGTATTCTCTCCGGAAGCTCTGTTACATCAAGTGGCAGATGGGGTACATACACCAGATCTTTAATGTGTCCTCACAGAAAAAAGTCACTTGGAGTGAGATCTGGTGATTGGTGCAACTGCAAACAAAACTCAAAACACTTGTCTTTGTCATCGTCAATGAGCTTCTGCACTAGCTCCAATTTGAATGGTTTCATAGACAGCTTCTGTCGCAGGACTTTCCACACTGTCATTGGAGCCATTTTGAGTTCACGGGATGCACGACGCACTGATTTCTTTGGACTCCTTATGAAAGTCTCTCATACACACTCCACATTCACTTCTCTCACACTGGGACGTCCACTTCTTTCTGCCGGGCACAAGCAACTCATCGTAACGAATTTGTTGTGTCAGTGGTAAATGGCCTTCCTTGTTGGTGGCTCCTTACCATACTTGGCTCTAAACATCCGCTGAACAGCTGTAGCATACTTGTTTTTGTCGAAATCCAACACACAGAAAGCTCGCTCCACACCTGAACTCGCAATGTTTGCGACTAGTGCTGACTATTGGCAATTACCAAACTATGCTGTGGCGATATACGTGCGAGGGAGGGGGGAGGGGGGGGGGGGGGGACTTTCAGGGTTTCTCTTCAAAATGACATGTGTATGATATCCGTACAATGTTTGGTTCTTGTTCAACAAATAATTTAAAGTTTTCCCAGACATTATATGTTGTTGTTGTTGCTGTTGTGGTCTTCAGTCCTGAGACTGGTTTGATGCAGCTCTCCATGCTACTCTATCCTGTGCAAGCTTCTTCATCTCCCAGTACCTACTGCAGCCTACATCCTTCTGAATCTGCTTAGTGTATTCATCTCTTGGTCTCCCTCTATGATTTTTACCCTCCACGCTGCCCTCCAATACTAAATTGGTGATCCCTTGATGCCTCAGAACGTGTCCTACCAACCGATGCCTTCTTCTAGTCAAGTTGTGCCACAAACTTCTCTTCTCCCCAATCCTAATCAATACTTCCTCATTAGTTATGTGATCTACCCATCTAATCTTCAGCATTCTTCTATAGCACCACATTTCAAAAGCTTCTATTCTCTTCTTGTCTAGGCTATTTATCGTCCACATTTCACTTCCATACATGGCTACACTCCATACAAATACTTTCAGAAACGACTTCCTGACATTTAAATCTATACTCGATGTTAACAAATTTTTCTTCTTTAGAAATGCTTTCCTTGCCATTGCCAGTCTACATTTTATATCCTCTCTACTTCGACCATCATCAGTTATTTTGCTCCCCAAATAGCAAAACTCCTTTACTACTTTAAGTGTCTCATTTCCTAATCTAATTCCCTCAGCATCACCCGACTTAATTAGACTACATTCCATTATCCTCGTTTTGCTTTTGTTGATGTTCATCTTATACCCTCCTTTCAAGACACTGTCCATTCTGTTCAACTGCTTTTCCAAGTCCTTTGCTATCTCTGACAGAATTACAATGTCATCGGCGAACCTCAAGGTTTTTATTTCTTCTCCGTGGATTTTAATACCTACTCCAAAGTTTTCTTTTGTTTCCTTTCTTGCTTTCTCAATATACAAATTGAAGAACATTGGGGATAGGCTACAACCCTGTCTCACTCCCTTCCCAACCACTGCTTCCCTTTCATACCCCTCGACTCTTATAACTGCCATCTGCTTTCTGTACAAATTGTAAATAGCCTTTCGCTCTCTGTATTTTACCCCTGCCACCTTGAGAATTTGAAAGAGAGTATTCCAATCAACATTGTCCAAAGGTTTCTCTAAGTCTACAAATGCTAGAAACGTAGGTTTGCCTTTCCTTAATCTTTGCCTCACGTGTTCCAACATTTCTACGGAATCCAAACTGATCTTCTCCGAGGTCGGCTTCTATCAGTTTTTCCATTCGTCTGTAAAGAATTCGTGTTAGTATTTTGCAGCTGTGACTTATTAAACTAATAGTTCGGTAATTTCGGTAATTTTCACATCTGTCAACACCTGCTTTCTTTGAGATTGGGATTATTATATTCTTCTTGAAGTCTGAGACATTATATACACCCTGTATATTCAGATATTTTATAGTAATAGTAAATGATGTATTCCATGTACAACATATTATAGTTACAAGCTTGACGACTGCAAAATAAATCAACGATTTGACACATATGTTATGAGACAATAAAATTCTGATTCTGCATGTCTTACTACAAGAGACATTAGAATGATAACCTACTCAGGGTCTAAGAAAGGAACTCTAGTAACATGTGGAAACAAAATATTGCTATAATAGGATCAAAAACAGACATTTTTCAATGTTGTGACCTACAGCGCG
Organism: Schistocerca serialis cubense; assembly: GCF_023864345.2. NCBI lineage: Eukaryota > Metazoa > Arthropoda > Insecta > Orthoptera > Acrididae > Schistocerca > Schistocerca serialis. Next base: position 721,783,284 of record NC_064638.1, read on the forward strand.
ATTTCCCTCTGCTTAAAATATTTACGCTATCTGAACAAGAAACATCTCTATTGACCTTTTAGTGTTGCACAGCTATTATGCTTCAATAATCGGGCGTGGGTTTTCAATGAAATGGTCAAAGCAAAGTGGAACAGAATAATACGCACATCTGACTAAAGTCACGTTTTCACATTCAACAACACCTCTGCATTCAAGCACTCCAATATCAAACACCACACTAATTAGGCTACATTTTCAAATGATGTCATTGGTATGTCAATGTCCTAACCTGCCTTCTACCACGCATATTGTAAGACAGGCTTTCACTTCACTGCAGAAAACTGATTTTATAGTACAGATTGAAATCTGATGATTAAATGACAATCTTGTAACTCTACTTGTGGTTTTTCACACTGAAGCCTTACAAAGTCAATTATCATTATCGTGTGGAGATTATATTGTCTAAAGAAGTACACATCAAATGGTTAGCATTATATTGCTATCTTCAGAGGTAACATCTTTGGTGTAACATCCTTGTTTGGAAAACTTTCATCTAACAGAGTATGCTCTTTATGACCTGACTAGGCATCACTGTGCAACAGACTCTTTGCATCATTTCTACATTTACATCTACTCCCACATTTATACTCTGCAAACCACCATGAGGTACATCCCATTGTACCTGCTATTAGGATTTCTTCCTGTTACAGTCATGTACGGAGCATGGGGAGAATGATTGTTCGAATGCCTCTGTGCATGCAGTAATTACTCTAATCTTTTCCTCAGGACCGCAATGTGAGCAACGCAAGGGGATTGTAGTATATTCCTAGAGTAATCATTTAAAGCTGGCTCTTGAAACTTTGTTAATACACTTTCTAGGGATAGTTTACATCCCTCTTCAAGTCTTCCAGTCCAGTTCCTTCAGCATCTCTGTGACACTCTCCAAGAATTAAACATATCTGTAGTCATTCCTCCTGCCCTTCTGTGTATATGTTCAATATCAATCCGGTATGGGCCCCACGTACTTGAGCAATATTCTAGAACCGGTCACAAGATTGATTTTTATGCAATCTCCTTTGTGGGCTGACTGTACTTCCCCAGTATTCTACCAATAAACGAAAGTCTATGACCTGTTTTACCCACAACAATCTATGTGATCATTCCATTTCATGTCCAAACAAAGTGTTACACCCAGGTATTTGCACGAGTTGGACAATTCCAACAGTGACACGTTGATATTATAGTCAAAGGGTATTAAGTTTCTTCTTTTGTGAAGTGCCAAATTTTACATTTCTGAACATTTACAGAAAGCTGCCAATCTCTGCACCACTTTAAAATCATAAAAGATCTGACTGAATATTTATGCAGCTTCTTTCAGATAGTACTTCATTATAGATAACTGCATCTTATGCAAAAAGGCTGATTTTACTATTAATCCATCCATCCAAGATAACATGCTGTGCGCTCCCTAACAAAAAGTCCTCAATCCAGTCACAATTTTCATTTGATACCCCCTATGACCATATTTTTGACAGCAAACATAGATGTGGTACTGAGTCAAATGTTTTCGGAAATCAAGAAATACGGCATCTACCTAATTGCCTCGATTTAAAGCTTCCAGTATGTTGTGAGAAAACTGCGAGTTGTGTTTCACATGACTGATATTTTCGAAATCCATGGTGGTTGGTATTGAGGAGGTCATTCTGTTAAAGATACCTCCTCATTATATTAGAGCTCAGAATATGTTCTAAGATCTACAACAAATCGATGTCACTGGGCACGGTGTTTTGTTCAAGCGATCTATGATAAACTATAATTAGAAGAGGGGTAACTTGTAAAACTACAAATTCAGTATAGTATCTGACAGGGATTCCATCAGGGCCTGGAGCTTTCTTCAATTTTGGCTTCAGCTGTTTCTCAACATCACTGACACCAATGCTTAGTTAATTCATATTTTCAGCGGTATGAGGATTAAATTGGGGCAATTATCCTGGGTTTTCCTTTGTAAAGAAACATTTGAAAACAGAGTTATGCATTTCAGCTTTTGCTTTGTTACCCTCAATTTAGGTTCCTGTCTCATTGGTTAGGGACTGGACACTAACTTTGGTGCCACTAAACAGCCTTTACATACAGCCAGAATTTCTTTGGGTTCTGTGAAAGGGTCACTTGGCAATATTTTGCTATGGTAGTCATTGAAGACATCACACGTTGCACTCCTGACAGCCAAACATGTATCATTTAGCATCTCTCTCTCTATAGCCCTATGCTTTGTTTCACACCTATCATGCAGTAATCTCTGTTTCCCTAGAAAGTTTCTTTACAGTAACACTATACCATTGAGATGTTCTCTCATTATGAACTGTTCTACTGGGTACATGTCTATCCAGTGCATGATCAACTATTCTTTTAAACCTGAACCAGAGTTCTTCTACATGCTCCTGCCCTGTGTTCAAAGTTTCAGGTTCCTCATTTAGATATGACACTAACGATTTTTTTTTTATCTAGTTTACTGAACATATACATCTTTCTGCTTGTTTTAGTTGTCTTTTGTTCTTTGATTATCACTGTTGCCACTGCATCATGGTCACTGATACCAGTTTCAATACAGACATCCTTGACGAAGTCAGGTCTATATGTTGTCATTGATCCAATATATTTCCATCATGAGTGGGGTTCCTAACAATCCGTTCTAGGTAGTTTTCAGAGAAAGCATTTAGTCAAGTTTTACATAATGTCTTATCAGACCCACCACTAACAAAACTGTCATTTTCGCAATTGATTGTTGGATGCTTAAAGCCTTCACCAATGACTACAGTATGATTGGAGAACTTAAGTACAAGTGAACTCAGGTTTTCTCTGAAGTTTTCAGTTACTTCAGGAGATGAGTCTGGTGGGCAATAAAAGAATACAATCATCATATTATGCCCACCCCTGGTACTGCGTCTCGCCCAAATAATCTCACATGCAGCTTCAATTTCTATCTCAGTGGATTTGAGTTTCTCGTCTACTGTGACAAATACACCACTTCCATTTCCCATTTGCCTATCCTTTTGATATACACTTAAATTTTTCCCAAAAATCTACTGCTGTCAATTTCAGGATTCAAACAGCTTTCTGAACCTAGTATTATGTGAGCTTCACTGCTTCTCACTGGCACTTCAAATGCATACATGTTCACCAAGGACTGTAGTCAGAAAGCTTTTAATGTGCTCTTTTGCCAAATTTTCTGCTTTTGTTTGCTTCCTCATGAATGTTTCATAGGCATGTTACTTGAAGTTTCTTTTAATTATTTGGGCCAAAGGTGCCCTTGTGGCTCTTGAAAACAGTTATAGAGCTTGTTATCTAATCTACCATACACTGATAAAGCCACATCAATTTTATAGCTGTGTGTAGAGCTATGCACAGACTATAACACACCAGCTGTAGTTTTCTGTCCTCTGAAAGACATTGTTGACATTGAAGATAGTTCATAATAAGACTTTGGTTACTATTCCGGACATTTTTGTTGTCCACACTACAGCCGTTAAAATCTTTGTATTTCCTCCAACAATCCTTGTGCCTTCTGATGAATACTGTGATCTTCTCATAAGTTTTTGTGTGTGATGAATGTAGCAATATTCTGGAAGAAATGCCATTAAGAATTAACTTTGTTGGTAAAAGTAGCTGAAGCTGTGAAATTGTCCAGGCCAATGACTTTGGACACTTCTAGTGCCCACATTTGCAGATGCCAACAGTGAACAGCAGATCTATACCCTCTAGCTGTATGAAATTGTGATATTAAGTACCTTTTTCAAGTTTTTAACTGTGATAGCCTGTTTTCCCTTCAGTGATCTCAATCTCCCATTTTGCTGGCCAATCTAATATTACCATGTAATCAGATTTATTTTGAAGGCACTTACAGTGCCTCATAAGTTTGCCATAGGAATTGAAACCACAATTGTAATAATCTTCATAAATGTTGTCCTGTATGTTGTCATCAATCTCTTGTAATATGCTGGTCCCTGAAATTTTAAGTGGAGATGGCTCATACTCACTTTCACTTGATGGTTCCTGTTGGTCTGGATGAGCCATCTTCAGATACAGGGTTTTACTTTTCTTCAATATCACTATACCTATCCTGTGCATCTTCTTACATTTCTGTATTATCCCCTTTGTGTCTCTGAATTTTATGATGGGTAACACAATTGTGAACTACATACCTTTGACTCACTACATACCTTTGTTTCACTATCCGATATGTCACAGTTTTGTGTCTAACATTTTTACAGCATTCATGATACTAATTTGCTTCTGATACCAATGTACACTCTTTACACTCTAACCCACAACTTAACACTCCAAAAGATTGATCTCCTATTGCAGCTATGCTATTCACACAACCAGAGTAAGTACTTGTTTGTGCAGGTACAACATGCACCTGATGGTGGCACTAGCAGACAACAGCTGTAATTTGCATAAGAATCGCTCATAATACTGTTTTTGGAATGAGCAGTTTATATTCCACACACATTTTCATGCGGTTCTGAGCACTCACTTCCCTTGCAAGATCCACATACTGAGTAATGTAAAATGGCTCTGAGCACTATGGGACTTAACATCTACGGTCATCAGTCCCCTAGAACTTAGAACTACTTAAACCTAACTAACCTAAGGACATCACACAACACCCAGTCATCACGAGGCAGAGAAAATCCCTGACCCCGCCGGGAATTGAACCCGGGAACCCGGGCGTGGGAAGCAACTGAGTAATGTAAACTGTGAAAGTGATCGAAAACAATTACAGAGTACACAATTTTATGAATGAAAAGATGTTTTTGCACTCTTCATCTTTTTTTAATTTCATTACCTCCCAGCAGAACTGAAGATATTTTCCTGCTGTACCAACTATGAAGATAGCAAAATTAAGCAAAAATACTATACATATAAAAAGTTACAAAATAATAATAATAATTTCCCCTAATGAGTTAAAATTATTTATTAGAGTGCTTGGTCCAAAATTACATAATATATGGTCTGAATCAGGGTGCTATATCCATGCATTACCGGGAAATTAAGGACCTCAGTTTGCAGATTTACAACAGCATGTAGAAAACAGATGTTAATAGTTGTGTGATGTGCACAGAACACAAACAAATGCATGGGAGGATTACAGTACACAGGGCTGAACGTAAGGGTTCAGGTGACTGAAGTACTGCAGTCTGACAACCAAGAAACAGATACACAATATATTAAGATGATGATGAGACAAGTGTCAGATTACATATATGTTGTAGCATTTTTCTTTTATATTCATCATCAGTATTCTGAGATCCTACTAGCAGACAAGGGCCTCCTCCAGGCTTCTCAATAACTATGGTCTTCAGCTGCTCACACTCAAGTTGCTCTGCCTGTTTTCTTGTCTCTGGTCTTCCCTTAGATAGGAGACTCTCTCTTCTCATCACTTCGAGTGTGCAAAATTATACCTTCAGTCCTCTACTATCCACGCAACTGGTTACGTCTCCTATCCATTTCCATTTAATCGCTGCTACAGTCATAATCATGTTTCCCATTACAATTTATTCTCTGATTCATTTGATTGTTTCCCTCTCTCTTCCAGGAATTTCCAATATGAATCTCTCGACTGCTCACTGAGAAACTATCAGTGTATAAATAGTTTTCACATTGGGAGTCAATGTCTCATCGTTATAAGTAAAATTTTTCATATTCACTGCAAGCTTAGTTTTGAAACTCTTCAGATTCACCTAGTATGCCCGGCTACTTACATGGTTCTGCTTGTTTCCTTTACTGTCCAATGAGTTGTTATCTACATGTGTCCCAGACACAAATATCATTTCCCTTTATATTATTTTAGTGTTATTAAAAGTGATTTTACCTCTACTTACAGACTTCCTCTGTTAAGTTCTTCCATTACACACTACAATTATCTGCAATACAGAGTACATCACCATCAGTGAAGCAATGGTGGTTCCAATATGTTCCACTGACATATTTTCCGTCTTGTTTTGACCAGCTTAAGGACCTACAGATTCACTTCTAGTTGCTGAGAACACTTTTGGTGGTATGCACTACCCTTACCACACAAATCATTCTACTCTAAATGTGTAACTGGAACTAGCAGCACTGACATACACATTCTTCTGTACGCTAGCACAGGTTGAATCAGTATATTTTTTCTCAAAATCTGTTAATAAAGATTTTATTGAAACTGACTTAAAAAGCTTTCTCAAAATTTGTGATACTATACAAAGTGCTAAGTCATACTCCCTACTCTGTTCCATAATTTCATTCACGTGCTGTTCAGTACCCATTATGCTATATTCATTCCTGAAGACAGCTTTGTGCCCACTTGAATACCCTTCTTTTTTTCAGTTTGTAACGGTTGTAATAAATATTTTGTTCATTGAAAGAAGAAGCTGATGGCTGTATAGTTATTTAATATCTAACCCGACTCCTTTCTCATGACGCAGAAAGAAATGAAGTATTGTTCCAGTTTTTAATAATTGTCCTCTGCAGCACATATTCTGCATATAATTTTGCAAGTTTCCTTTTTATTACTTTTCCTCTAGGTTTACATTTCAACTGAACAGTCACTGTCTCCCAGATTTTTCCCTTTCTTGATACCCTGAATGATTTTCTGTACATTATTTAGCATTACTTACAGAATGCCACAACTTTCATAATCAATTAACAGTGTTTCTGAATCATTTCTTAAATTATACAAACTTTTAATGAAATCTTTGTAAAACTTTTCAATTTCCTCCCTGTTTTTAGTCACTAAACCAACTGCTAGCCTAACTGATGTAATATTCTCTGTATTGCTTGCTTAAAATATTAACTTGATTCAACTGCGTTTCTTATTAAACATTTATTGTACATCACTATGCACATAGTCCATCCCACTGACTATGTCTGACATCAATGTGCAATAGTCAGTCACAGATGGCAGCACTTGTAGTGGATGGTATAAAAATGTGTTTTTGAGGGATGGGGGTGGGAGTGGAGAGGGGGGGGGGAATAACAGAGCAGTCACCATCATAATGCAGAAATAGCGTGATTTGTCCAATGTTCAAAAGGGCATCATCAATGGCTTTAGGGCCAAGGATGAAATAATTTCCAAAATGGCTAAGTTTGTGAATTGTTTGTGTGCTGCTGTGGCTAAAGCATACTGTGCATGGCAAAATATCACTTTCGAAACCAGCACTGAGGTAAAAGTGGTTCACCATGGGCCATAGATGACAGGGGTAGTGGCAGCTGTAGAGATGTGGACAAGTAAACAGATGTGCAACTACTGAGCAACTGACCTCCCAGATGAACTAAGGGGCTGCCAAGAGTGTCTCCTCGACAGCTGTTCAGCAAACTTTGCTGTGTATGGGCCCTCACAGCTGGTGTCTAGTTCATGCAGCCATGCCACCTGCTGAACATTGTTGACAAGGGCTGGAATTTGCATACCAATACTGCAACTGGACATCCAGTGAGTGGCACTAGATGGTCTTTTCAAGTGAACCATGTTTTACACTTCATCGTACAATGGCCATTGGTGCGTACAGTGTGAAATGTTTGAAAGCAAATACCTTGCAACAATCGTCAGAAGGATCCAAGCCAGAGGAAAAAGGAACATTGTGGTCTGGGGAATGTTTTCACAGCATTCCCTGGCAGGGTATATACGCGTGCACGAAAGATGAAATCCCAGATTTTCTTTATCCCAGGTGAAAATACACTGTTTCTATTTTAAGTGAAAGTACACTTTCCCCTGGAAGTGTAAAATTTATCAATACTTTGAATGGTAAAGATTTTATACACCAGCATTGAACTTCCCGGCACTTTATAAAACGAAATACAGCAAGAGAATAAATTTTGGAAAGATCTTTCATGTGCAGTAACATGTACACTGCGTATTTTCTTACTATGAAAGTATAAATACGAATTCCAGCAAATACAGCACACTAGTTTCTGAAGTACTGAAATCGAGATTGTGATGCGCTTTTTTCAGCCAAACATAGCTCATGTCACATAATCTCACAAGCCGATGATACCAGATATTCAGAGCATAGCACATGTTAAAAAGTCATCCAATAGCAGTATCACCTTAAGAAGCACAAACACACAAATAGAAAAAGTTAATCGTTTAAATTAATATACATATAGTATAGCTTCCATATTAATACTGGTACTCTTTTTCACATGTTACCTTTCAAGATCTACCAAGCATATATATGTCTGTAAAATTTTAAGTAACGACATAAAGGGAGAAATTTTTATCAGTGGCTGGTTTTCAAAGTGTGAAGTTTCCAATGAGAGTAGAATGCTCTGTGATTTAAGAAATTCGTCCCACATTCTCACTTTTAACATAATTAATCCTGAGTAAAAGGAAATTAACTTTGAAAGTAATGCTTCTCAAAAGCAGAGCGACAGAGAAGAGGCGTTACCGCGCGTGCACAGATACAATGATCAAGGAAGCTCAGGCTTGGTGCTTGCTCTGCTCATTGGCACTTCATTGCATTTCTGTTTGGAATTTCACGTGGACTGAGACATCACGCCGCCAAGTACAGCGCTGCAGAATGTTGTTCAGCGAGGACATACAAAGTTATTGTACTTAGGGCAACTGTTTTTATCATATCCTATCTAGATAAGGAACACAAAATAAGAAAGCAGTCCTTGGCACAATATTCACTTCAAAACTAGACTCTACAAATTGAAGTAACCTAATATTTTTCTATGCAGTAACTTTAACCTCGATTTTTTTTTATTCATACTCTGCAATATTGTTATCTAGCATTTCCAATCAGGTTTACATCCACACAGCACTGCGGAAACCTAGTAAGAAGGAATACAACTTTCGTGCGCTAAACACAGTTGTTTGCGTATGCCAGAACCAAGAATGATAAGTTTTTCATGGTATAAAAAAATTTACAAGGTTTTCTGTGGAACCAATAAACTGTATAGCTGGCAGTTCATATTCTACTCCAGAAGTAAATATAAAGCCTTGTGGTGAATTATGGCAATAAATCATGGTCACTGCCAGCCAAAAATTTACCGAAAAATGGCGTTCTGTAAATTTAAGACATAAACTACAAAAATTAACAAATCTGTTTTGTTTTCATTTGGTGTAAGAGCTGTAAACAAAGAGAAAATAGTAAAATCACAAAAGGTAAACCACGGTCACATGGAGACAACCCCCGCTCCGCAACTACAACTGGACTGCTCAGCACACACTTGAATCTAGTAGCTTGGATGCACCAGAAAAATTTTTCTGGCTAGTATTTGGCTGCTTGCTACTACTGCTTATACAGCTAAAACTTGAAGTAGACAGGAGTGGGAGAAGGCGCTGCTCATACATGACTTCAGCTCTGCGCAAGCACAGGATCCCACTGGCAACTGATCAAATGAAACTAATGTAAACAGCTGTAACACTCACCAAAAGCAGGTTTTTGCTACCAAGGATTGTGTAAATATAGTATTAAAGCCTTTGACAAATGTTACTGTTGGCAGACACTTGTGTGTGCACTACATTTTTTTGTTGCAAATAGTGCATTTTCTTTGCAATTTAAGTTTTATTTTGGTGTTTTCTCTCATTTGTTTTATTGCTGCAATATTATTCTGCAGTAATGGGCTAAAGTAAAATTCTTTGTTAGGGTATCACTTTTTATTAATAAAAATTACAAAAAATTATTGGAAAACTAAAAAAAATAAAAAATCCCTTAATTCTAAAAAATTTCCAGGTTTTTCCCAGTTTTCTCACTGCTGAAAAAGACCTGGGTTTTTCCCAGATTTCCCGGGGCATATACACCCTGCCTGGGTGATACTGTCACAATGGATCAACAGAAGTATGCCTCTACCTTTGATGACAATGTGCAACTCTACAAACAGTTTGTTTTCCTTCTGCATGATAGTATCTATTAGCAGGACAATGTAACATGTCACACAGCTTGCAGTGTACGTGCATGGTTTGAAGAGCACCAGGATGAGTTTCCGTATTCCCATGACCACCAATTCCACTGATTCAAACCTATTAATGATCTGTGGAGACCGCCTCCTTCATACTTTCACACCATGGATTTTCAAATACAAAATCTAGCACAGTTGGCAACGGAAGTGGAGTCGGCATGGCTCCACATCCCTGCTGGTACCTTCCAGAACCTCACAGACACACTTCCTGCATGTATCGCAGCACTTCGCACTGTAAAAGGTAGTTATGCAGGCTTCTGACAGGTGGTCACGTTTATGTGATTGGACAGTGTATTAACTTCCAAGGATAATTAATACATGGTTTTGTTTAGTTCAGCATATTATCCAACTTTTTAAAACATCTGCTTGAAACTCTTGCCTTCTCTTTAACAATTGCCTTGTACCATTCACGCTTTTCTCTTCTTTTGCCTCCTCTAGATACAAAATAGCTCATAAATCACTTTTAGTTTTTCTATTACTTTTGCACTAAAATGCACTATTATAATCTCTTAAAGACATTTGCTGTCATTAGTCATGTCTGTAATTCTTTCTTCTTATCAGAATACAAACACACTGATACAGTGATCTGAATGATTTCTTTGGAATACCTTCATTTATTTTTAAAAGAACTCTTGCTGCTCTATCTAAGATACTTTCAATATCCGTAATATTATTCTTGATTTTAGTTTCTGCAACCTACATCTGAATTTCCTCCCTTCCCTGTTCCTCTGAAGTAAAATCTATGTCTCAGTCTTTAACCCCACTTGACATCCACTTTTTGCTAAACTTCAGATGACCTTCCTAGATCCCATTTTTACGACACTTCACATACCCCTATGTACATTCCATGTGATCTTACCTAACATCACTTTTGAATTGCACTGATCTACATCAGATATAAAAGTTCTGCAATTTAATATCCCTAAACAAAAATTAATAGTAACAATACTGTAGCGATTCGAGAATTTCTGTGTAAATTCTAGAACCACTCAGCATTCTACCATCTCGAACACACGATATTCTAGATACGAGTGTGGGATGGTAAAATCCTATCTACTGCGCATCACGTGTTTGTGTGTGCAGGTTTAAAATCAGCTGCGGGAAGAAAGTAGACGCGGCAGTCGAACAGCACCAACAAGTACCTGTCAGGCAATCCATAGGTTAGTGAGTGTGTATGAAAGAACCATGGAATCTATATGCAGCTTTGTGCTTATTGTGTCACTGACTACTGTTACGTGTAACAAGAATAGTTGAAAAAGTACTCATGTAGGCTATTGACTCAGCCTTGTTAGACACAAGACTTTTTTTCAATACCTTTTCTGAAAGCCAATGTGTCTAAGCAGACCTTCTTTGGAATGTAAATCAATTTGTTTCTAACATACGACTGTACGAGAACCTACTGAAGATACATATTATGTTGAAAGTGAGAATTTGTATTGTGCTATAAAGTCAAATACATCGTTGATTGACGAAATGTGAAGTATGTATGGCTACTTATTTCACTAGTAGAAAGAGGCTTGGAAGTTCCTGAACCTAGCATTATTCAACAGAGAAGAAGTCAAGAGTGTTTCCAGCAGCCGGCTATCCAGTAAAGGAAGTTGTGGGGATCCATGAGCTTGCTATAACTATCTCCCTCCTGCCCCATCATCACAAACCCAGCACACTGTCTAGCCTATGAAGTGTCACTGCAGTCTAGGGAACTTAAATAAATGTGATGTGTGTTATCAGTAATAGTACAATATTTTTGTTAGTAGCTAGTTTTGTAATGGAAGAAAATGAGCGATACTCATATGTTACGGGCTATAAACTAAAATCAATAGCATATGCAGAGGAACAGGGAAAGAGAGCATCTGAGCAGCATTTCGGCCCTCCACCAACAGAATAAACCATTCACGATTGGTGAGCCAGTAATGAAGAACTGAAAAAAATGAGGAAGACTGTATGTGCAAATAGAAGACTGAATGCAAAATGGCCAAAATTAAAAGATGACATATTAAAACATATTCAAGGGCACTGTCAAAATGGCATTGGAATAGACACAAAAATGATTTAAATACACACTCATGAGACTTTACAGATTTTAAGGGTGGAGTTGCTTGGTGCTACAAGTTTATGAAGTGTCATGAACTTAGCATGCAAATTAAAACCAAAATATCTCTGAAAATGCCACAAGAGCATGAAAAGAAAATATTGTCTTTCCATTACGTAATCATTCAACTTCAAAAGAAAACTAGTGCGAAACTAAGCCAAACAGTGAATATGGACCAATTTTGCTGACAATCGATGTGCCAATGTGCCAAGTAACAGAACAGTTGCCATGAAAGGTGCTAACTCTGTAAATACAAAAACAAGAGGACATGGAAAAATGCACTACACTGTTGTCCTTTCTGACGGTACTAAACTTAATCCAACAATCATTTTCAAGTGCAAAACAATGCCAAAACCGTCTGAAATACCACTAGGTTGTGCTGTTCAAGTACATGACAAGGGTTGGATGGACAAGGCCGGTATGAAATTATGGACTAACAGGGTATGGGGGAGCAGGGAAGGTGCTTTATTGAAGAAGAGTTCTCTCCTTGTGCTAGATCATCTTAGTAGTCATTTGAAAAATTCTGTGAAAGGGAAACTGAGGCAGGGAAATACAGAGCTTGCTGCTATTCCAGGAGGACTTACTTCACAATTGCAACTTCTTGACGTCTCAATATATAAACCATTTAAAGACAATAAAAGAAAGACGAATGGAACAAATGGATGATGGGTGAAACCCAACATGCATTCACACCGATGGGAGCTTTAAAACGAGCTACAATCAAACAAGTGTGTCAGTGGGTACTCCAGTTGTGGTCTGAAGTGAGAGAAGGCATTATTGTTAATTTTCTCAAGAAGTGCAGCATTAGTAACGCTCTTGATGGCAGTGAAGAGGAAAACTATGATGATAAAGAGGTAAAGGAAAAGGAAGAAAATGAAGAAGAAGAAAGTTCATATGATGATATTCTGGGATTTTAAAGGTCAATTCAGTTTCACAAACCACGAATTTTTTTTAGTTTAGCTTTGCAATCTAATAATAAAATGGTAAAAATGGTATTTTTTTTAGACTGCTGAATAATTAAGATGTGTCATAGTCTGTAGCATCTTAATAGTTCGTAAAATATGCTAGCTGATCCGAGTTTTGCTACATGGGCAGCAAAAAAGTTGAAGATGGGGGGGTGGGGGGTGGGGGGGGGGTGGAGAGGGGGGGAGGGGAGGGGATGGAATATGTCAACATGAAATATAAATTGACTTGTTACGAAGTCTTTTATGAAGATATTTGTCTGGTGTGTAGTCTTGTACAGGATTGACACGGATGACAAATGGTTCAGACAAGAAGAGAATAGAAGATTTCAAATGTGGTGGCACAGAGGAATGCTGAAGCCTATATGGGCAGATCAAATAACTAAAAAGATGGCAATGGACAAAAGCGAAGAGCGAAAGAAGGAGACTAAGGCTTGAATACAGTAAACAGGTTCAAATGGGTGTACGTTGTAGAGATAAAAGAAACCTGCTTGGGATAGGCTAGCACGGTGAGCCGTATCAGACTAGTCTTTGGATTGTGTCACAAACAGCTCATAGAGCAAGAGCATGTAAAATGTACTGGAATACAAATTACATGAAAACAATGTTAACCAAAAAAAACTATTTTCATAAACAAGAATAAAATTGGCCCCTCTCTTTTCTATAATAAAGCAAAGGACACATTTAAATTGTCTTGCTGACCACTTCTAGATTTGGATCTGCCTCTCAAAGACAACTAGGTTCTCTAATGTGTGTTTCTGGTTTGTGTAGTCACAATATGTATAACATTATCTCTGCATACAAGTCACAATTCCCAAAAACACTGAATTTATAACAACACACTGATTATGAAATGTGTGACTGGTGCAACCTTATCAATCAGCCTCCCTGCCCAAGTTCTTTACATCACTGTGCTCAATGTAGCAATATAATATCTGCAGTATTTTTGTTTTCCTCTTTTAAGAAGTTTTATTTGGATAATACCAACACAAACAGCCAGTCAAGATCTTACACTGCTTATTTATGATTTGTGCAATAGTAATTCCATTGGTGCTGCACTCCTACTTCATCACATATTCTTTATGTCAAATTGTGGCAGCTTGGTCTATAGCAGTCAGTACCTGTCATGTCCAGGACACTGTTCAGAACTACGTAAGCGGATTCCTTCCAGTTCATTATTTGCAGAAAGAAAATAGATCATGTGTGCAACAACATTTCAAATAATACTTTTTTGCAATATTTTGCATCTGTGAAACTAATTTCTATTTTTTAATGTTTATTCAATTGTCCAAAATTACATACCTTGATTATTGTGTTATATCATTGGATATGGTTGTCAGAGCAATCATCATCAGAAGACATTAGTGCCACAATAATGTTTAGTAAATCTTCAGATGTTCAAATAAGTGCACTGCCAGTTTCAAATAAGCAAGTACTTGAATGTGCAATAATTGTATACTACTGCCATGAGAGGAATTTACTCTGAAGATTATTGCTGTGGCAACCAAAACCCTTTAAAACAGAAAAAAAATTACGGAAGACTTCTCTATCACAACTCACTGTTGCAATTTACATTAATTTTTAATCAAGCAATTTACAGCTTATGTGTATCAGGTACTGACAGTCAACAAAAAGTTCACACTATATTGCCTGTGAACAAGGTACTCTTCTTCTGCACTGACACTTAGCAGCAATAAAAATAAAAGTATGAAACGCACAAAGACACTTACACATTCTGTTCTGCTCTTTTGCTAAAGATATGCTGGGAGATGGGAACAGACAGGGGACTAGGAAGCAGGAACACTGCGAAGATAATGCAACAGAGGATCCTAACTCAACAGATAAACGAAGTGCTAAATGATGAATTTCTTGTTTGTAAACAATTTATTAAAGTTTTCAACAGCTTTAAAATGGACTGAAGGACTATGTGTATAGGGAATGTTAGCCTCATCTATTTCTGTCACTCTTTCATTTCATTTCAATGTTCTTATTCTAAAATGTTATTTAAGCTCCTTCATCAAATAACAATGTGGCATACCTTAAGCTCATGTCGATAAGTGATTTCAAAGCACAGACGTACAGTACGTAGGTACATAGGCTACTAAGCTGTACACACACAGTGTTTCCATTACTTGAAATCATAATATTTGCCATGTTGTGTTAGAAATACTTTTTAAAGAAAAATACACAAAATGCAAGAGAGCAGTGGGTAATGGGTTAAACTATCTGAACACATACAAGGACAAAATCAATGACAGAACTGCATCCTATGTACATCTTCATGACATTATGAGTTTGATGATACGAAACTACAGTAGTTCTATTCTGTATTCTACAATCATTTGCTTAAAGCAACTTATTAGACTGGTTGTAATATGGCTAGGAATGAAGCCATGAAAATTTTGCAGAACGAAATCAATCAGATTTGTTTATTCTCTATCACAGCAAATGAATTAGAGGCAGTAACAGCACACTGAAAAAGAAAAATTGTACTTACGAGGGGTGTTTGAAAAGTTCATGCAAAGTCCAAGAGATGGCACCACCAGCACGTATTGAGGTCATGTTTAGTTAGTAGCATTTTTGGAAAGAAACACACACCAAGTTTCAGCCATATTGGTCTATTTCTTTGTGTTTGGCATTTGTGTGAATCAAGGAAGTCTAGTAATTGTCAAAAAACGGACAAAAAAGAATTTTGTGTGGTGATTAAACATTACTTTATGAAAGGCAAAACACCTCAGGAGAATAAGGAGAAGCTTGATAAACATTATGGTGACTCTGCACCTTTGATTAGAACAGTTTATAAGTGGTTTCAAAAATTTCGGAGTGGCCATGTGGGCACAAGTGTTGTTGAACATTCTGGATGCCCTGTGGAGGTTACGACTCGAGAAATCATTGATAAAATCCATGATATGGTGATGGATGACAGAAGAGTTAAGGTGTGTGAGACTGCTAGTGCTGTGAGCATCTAGAATGAATGGGTACATAATATTTTGCATAAACATTTGGACATGAGAAAGCTATCTGCAAGGTGGGTTCTGCGATTGCTAACGCTTGATGAAAAACAGAATCGTGTTAAGTGTTGCAAGGACAGTTTGCATCTGTTCAGAAAGAATCCGCAGGACTTTAAGCGTCATTTTGTCACTGTGGACGGAACATGGATACATTACTATAATCCTGAGACCAAACAACAATCTAAACAATGGGTCACCAAGAGAGAATCTGCACCACAAAAGGCGAAGACCATTCCTTCAGTCGGAAAGGTTATAGCAACTGTCTTTTGGTATTCGTAAGGGATAATCCTCATCGACTATCTGGGAGAGGGTAAAACTATTACAGGTGCATATTATTCATCATTATTGGACCGTTTGAAAACTGAAGGTGCAACAACAATGCTGGCGATTGGACCGCAAAAAGTCCTTCTCCATCAAGACAATGCACCAGCACACACCTCAGCAGTTGTGGTCGCAAAATTAATAGAAATTGGATTCCAACTCTTTTCACATCCCCCCTTTTCTCCAGACTTGGCTCCCTACTACTATTTGTTCCCCAATTTGAAGAAATGTCTGGCGGGACAAAGATTTTACTCAAATGAGGAGTTGGTTGTAGCAACTAATAGCTATTTTTCAGACTTGGACAATTCCTATTATTCGGAAGGGATCAACAAATTAGAACAACATTGGACAAAGTGTATAAGTCTAAAAGGGGACTATGTCAAAAAAGAAAAAAGGTTTATCCCAAACACGTAAGTAGTTTTTATTTTTGCACGGACTTTTCAAACGCCCCTCGTATGTGGACAATTTATTTAGCAAAGCACTAAAATAATGTTACAAATTTATAAACTAAATACTCTGTCACATTTTTTAGTGAATAACTAAACTAAGGAACTGTACCTGATAGATTCAAATATGCAACTGATAAATGTTTTGATGGCCAAATCTTTCTAGTAATAAACATCTCTGAAGTGCTTGAGAAGCTCATGTGTAGTTGGATTACAGAACACTGTAATAACCACAAAATTAGTATTTACTGAAAAAAAAAGCTACAAAAGAACAGGCAGTATTGCAATTTGAAAATACGTTTTCGAGGAAGGTTATAGAACGAAAACAGTACTCACATGCCAAATACAATTACTTACGGTACCAATCTGCACTCATTTAAACTCAAATTACAAAAACTGACAATTCCAATTACATTACTAACAAGAGACTGGATGTTATTGAGAGCATGATGTTAAGTAGGGTTTTTAATAGTCACATTTCACTGAAGTTTGGCGCTACAGGTTTAATCAGACGCTGCTAATTCATGTCTTCAATGGAAGGCCACAAATGGGCTTTTCCCTCTCAAAACCATCAGCAACCCTCAAACAACAGATATTCAACAAATGCTTGTCTGAGAAGTGGTGACTGGGACTTAACAATTCTGACAGTATACAGACCAAATGCAGTGTCGCATCCAGCTGTATCTTTTCGTCAAGCTGAAAGAGCACCTAGGGGACAGGGCATCTCTGTTTATAGAGTCATGGTGACCAAACTAAAAAATAGTGTTACGTATCTGTGTCACTTTGAAGTACAGTGCAGCAGTTAGAAGTTACTTGGCCTGGCATAATAATGTGAAATTTACATTTTCAAGTCCCCCTCACTGGTCTGTAACATGCTCCAATACAAAATCTCATTGGAAGCGTTTCATATTTGGAATGCATTTTCCTTACAATATGATTACAGTACAAATGAATGCTGTTTCTTTATTTCTTAATAACTACTCAAATTAAAGTGGCTGGAATTGGTGGTCATGTGTGCATGAGGTTTGCTTGCTTGTGTGTACGAACAGTGCATATTTCTCTTTTGTTGATGAAGGCTGTAGCCAAAAGCTTCACGTATGTGTCTTAATTGTGCCTACCTGCAACTTAATGTGTCTTCTTTACAGTCAGTAGCAATCTATCTTTTCCTACACCGTTAACTACCAAATTGGACATTATTATTAGTTTACTGCCTCAACTAGTGTACTTTAGAATCTAACTTGTCATTGCTAAACCAGGCATAGCTCTTCCAAACCAGTGCTCAAGGTAAGTTACACTTCCACATTTTTTTCTTTTTTAGTTTCTGAACAAAGATACCAGGGCAGAAATTCTGATTTTACTAACTTCACAGATCATTGTGTGTGTCTTCCACCAGATGACAGTTGCAGGTTAAATCATATATATGTGAGTACATAGGCTTTCCCAGCGTAGGGATATACTGCAACCATCTATGTATCGTCCACATGTGAGGATAAGATTAGCGTAATTACCGCACACAAAGAGGCATTCAAACAATCATTCTTCCAACACTACAGCTGTGAATATAGCAGGAAGTACCCTAATAACTGATACAATGGGATGTATCCTGAGCCATGCACCTCATGGTGGTTTGCATAGTATAGATGTAAATGTAATAACTTAAATTTTATTGGATCTGCAGCCGGAACATGAAGTTCCCTCAACACAATATTTCCATAGTCCACCTGGCCACCATCTTCAGGTGAGTGCAGAAACTCGCTGATTCGTGCAGCAGCAGCATACCTGAAGATGGTGGCCATGTGGAGTGCAGAAATATTGTGTCATCGTGACTTCATGATCTGGTTGCAAACCAAAGAAGATTATTATTAAAATCATCTAAAATCTAATGTGAGGAGCTGTAGATTCACTCATTTGAATTTTTTTGCTTTCATTTAGCAACATTAGAGACCTTGTTCAGAAGAATCATTTCCAGAAGCTTCTTTTGCAGCACAAATGTGTTGTATCCTGTCTCTGGCTGCCTGCCTTCACTCTTCTGTCTAGTCACTGTCTTGCTTCTGCTCTTTGTGCAACCCCTTAAAGTAGTTGATCACAATCTGTACTTTAATTGGTTAGACACATCTTCCTGATTCAGTTCAGTGCTCTTGATGTCCTTCCTTCCTAGAACCATCTATCGGACATTTTAGGTCCCTTGTTTAGCAAATTAAAAATTGTTTCATCAGTCGGGTTGCATCAATCGTGAACAAAAGTCAGTAGAACTTTTGTTGCCATTTCCTTATTGACTCCATCAGCCATTCATTATTCCTATATAGCTCCTCTCACTGTCAGTCTTTACTGCCCATCTATTATCGTACGATCCACTGTCTTCCGAAGCATTTTGCTCTCAAACTTTTTGGGCTCTTTCAGTACAGGCTTTCCTGCCATTCACTTTTGTATAGACATTCATTTGCCTTATAAAGAACATGTGTCCTATGAAAAGCAGCAAACATCTTTTATCTTCTGCTA
Source organism: Schistocerca serialis cubense (assembly GCF_023864345.2). NCBI lineage: Eukaryota > Metazoa > Arthropoda > Insecta > Orthoptera > Acrididae > Schistocerca > Schistocerca serialis. The sequence goes on from NC_064638.1 coordinate 721,802,536, forward strand.
TCACTGGCTTCTCTTTACTAGTTTTCATATGTTCTATTTCACCAAGCTACCTGAAACTGTCCTCTTTTTCCATCTTACCATACTCTGTTACTAGTTCATGAGACATTGTTTATATGTTGGGTACAAACTTTGCTTTCTCAGAAGAAGTACAGAGGTTAGCTTTTTCTGCATGTTGCTTCAGTGTGTTTATCTGTTCCACAGGCTTGTTTATGTTTCTTGATAGGATTGCCAGATCACGTTTGAATGCAAAACAGTTCTTCTTCCCATTCTCAGATGGTCCTATCTAAAATAAAATTGAAGACAACTAGGGATACTCCATCACCCTATTGAGCCTCAATTTTCTTTAGAAAGTTTTTGGAGAGTTCTCTCATTAATCTTACTTTTGTATGTGTCTATGTTAACAGTTTGTTTGATAATTTCTACTGTTTTTGGGTCCACTCAAAGCTGTATTAAGATATCAAACAATACCTCTCCACCTCTCCGTCAACAGAATTGTAGGCTTCTTAAAGTCAATGAAGACCACTATCAGTGCCTCAGAGATGTTTTCTTTCCAGACTCAGGATCTACTCAACACAGGATCTCCCATTTCCTGAATCCAGCTTGATATTTGTCAATTTGATGACCTACTTGCTCCACATGCCTTGCCTGTAGCACCTTGAAGAGTAACTTTTGAGTTTTAGCTACAACACAAATACTACCGTAAAGGTGACATTAGTTCTATCTCCCTTTTTTGTATAGAGGGTGAGAATCGGCACTGTTTTCTATTCACCATGTACGAGGGTGAGTCAAATGAAAACCTTAAATATTTTTTTAAATATTATTTATTGTGCAGAAGTGGTACAAAGATCACTTTTCAACATAATCTCCCCCACGCTCAATGCAAGTCCTCCAGCGCTTACAAAGTGCATAAATTCCTTTAGAAAAAAATTCTTTTGGTAGTCCGCGCAACCACTCATGCACCGCATGGCATACCTCTTCATCAGAACGGAACTTCTTTCCTCCCATTGTGTCTTTGAGTGGTCCAAACATATGGAAATCACTTGGGGCAAGGTCTGGTGAGTATGGTGGATGAGGAAGACACTCAGGTTTGTGATTGTTGCAACTGTTGTACAGGCAGTGTGGGGCATTGCATAGTCATGCTGCAAAAGGACACCTTCTGACAGCAATCCACATCACTTTGATGATTTCATTGGAGGCTGCAGATGATTTTTTAGGAGCTCTGTGTATGATGCACTGGTGACAGTGGTCCCTCTAGGCATGTAATGCTCCAAAATGACGCATTTTTCGTCCCAAAAGCGAGTCAGTATAACCTTCCCTGTTGATGGTTCTGCTTAAAACTTCTTTGGTTTTGGTGATGAGGAATGGCACCATTCCTTGATCGCTCTCTTCGTTTCCGGTTGGTGGAAGTAACCCAGGTTTTGTCCCTAGTAACGATTCTTGCAAGGAAGCCATCACCTTCTCGTTCAAAGTGCTGAAGAAGTTCTTCACAAGCACCAACACATCGTTCTCTCATGTCAGGAGTCAGCTGCCATGGCACCCATCTTACAGACATTTTGTGAAGCTGGAGCACATCATGCACAGTGTGGTGTGCTGACCCATGACTAATACGTAAACATGCTGCAATGTCATTCAGTGTCACTCGGCAGTTTTCCTTCACTATGGCTTCAACTGCTGCAATGTTCTGTGGAGTCACAACTTGTTGGGCCCGACCTGGATGAGGAGCATTTTCCACTGAAGTCACACCATTTGCAAACTTCCTACTCCATTCGTAGACTTGCTGCTGTGACAAACATGCATCACCGTACTGAACCTTCATTCGTCTATGAATTTCAATAGGTTTCACACCTTCACTATGCACAAAGCGAATAACAGAATGCTGTTCTTCCCTGGTGCAAGTCGCAAGTGGGGCAGCCATCTTTATACTGACACTGCGATGGTATGTGTGCATCTGCACTATGCTGCCACCTACAGCCCATTCCGCCCGCTGTTTGTAGCACGCTTACCAACTTACAGGATAACGGCACGTAATTTCGATTTGCTATTACAAATTTAAGGTTTTCATTTGACTCACACTCGTATTATTCTAGCTCATCAGATCTTTTTCATCTCTTTGACCTAGAGCAGTAATCGTGGTTTCTCTCCCATTTTTCAACATTTTCGCTGTGATTCAAGTCTTCCACAGCGGCTTTGTTGTTCTTTAGCTCTGCAAGTATCCCCTACATTTATCAGGACTGGGAGGAGGTGAATTGTTTATTTGATCTGGGACTATTTTTGATGATTTTTCCCAAAGTTCTTTGCAGTTAAGCAGTTTCTCAAAGTACTTTGTTAGGATCTCAGTTTTTTACTTTGGTTTTTACGACTTTATGGAGCATATTTGCAGTCCGCTTCTTCTTTGTACACTAAGTGCTCATCTTCTATTTTGTCTGTGTACCATGCTTTATAGGCTACTGCTTTATGAGAGTCTACAGTCCATAAGAAGTGTTGATGTCTCCTCCTCTGCAGTATGTACAACACTGTTCCAGATATCCCACCAGGTTAGTGTTTCGAAAATTAGCTTAATTTTGATTTAACTTTTCAGGGTCTGTTCTTAGAACTTTATTCTGAGGCAGTTTTTTTTCCTTCTCCCCATATAAAGAAGAGACCTGAGTCATGGTTGGTTCCTTTCCTCACTTTTACATTCATAATTTCCCTAATATTCAGTTTCAATATTGTAAGGCAGAATTTACCAAAATCTTCTCAAGGAAAGCATAAAGTTTTTTTTCCCCCCCCCCCTTCCGAGATGCGATTTGAACTGAGTAAACATAAGTTCGAGATCAGAGACATCACACACATCAAGATGTCTTCTGCCATTTTTAATAGTACTACTATGGGCAGGATAGATGTCAATGAAATTTTTGAAACTGGTCTTCCTTTCCAACTGCACATCAGAATCCCCCAATTAGAACTACTTCATTTACAATATTGCTGACCCAAGATACCAACTGTGTGCTAGCCATTATCAAATGCTTTGTGCTGTGCAGAACCCGTTGTTTTCTTTCCTTATTTTTAAGAAAGTGAAGAGACAAATCCTGATCCATCACTGACTTCAATTATAATTCATACTACACCAGAAGGGATCTGCAGTTCTAAGACCATCTCAGTTCGCAGAAATGCGAAACACAGGTGTAGGTTGCTGCCTTGCAAGAAGAAGATGGGGCTTGTCCCCAACACCACTCCTCTCACCTCAGATGGTCATAATTCTATTTCGTCTATGGTAACAGATGATTGGCAGTTTAGTGTGTCTGCACTCTGCACTATAGAGACAAAACCTATCAATGTATTTTGATAATGCCAAAATTCTTCCCCTAATGCGCAAATAGAATTATTTTTGGTTCTCTTTTCAAGCTATGTGCCTTATCATTTCTATAACAGCATGTCAGTTATGGGTCACAATACTGTGAATGCCCACAAAAAGATGAAATTAACATTCTGAGGATAATGTAAGTATCGAATTGAGTGAGAAAAGAAACATAATGTCACGAAATAGATCTTCAGCTTCTCAACAGTAACAACGATTTGCTGAAAGCTTAAATAAGAGCCAAAAGAAGGAAACAAGCAAAGACCATTTCAGACAAAGAACCTGTTGAAATTTTTGCAAAAGCAAACATTCCTGTCAAAAGCTCCCCTACCATCACATTTTTTTAAACAGTCAATTTTGAAGCACTAAGGGTTTGTTTTCACGCATGTAGCATTATAACCTTTTAAAACTGTATGACCAATCATTCACAAATAAAACCAACATATGTGAATTTTGCCACAGCTAGATGCTACATTTTCAGGTCCCTAGTCACAGGGATTGTTGTTCTGCTCCTATGTTATTGGGGATTTTCTTCTCCTGCAGTCGAGGCCATTCTGTGGTGTCCTTTTAGTCTCAGTTGATCTGTGGGTGCTTGTCTGACTAGACCTTCTTTGCATCCCTCCCTGTATGAGTGTGGTTTGATAAGTTTGGAAAAAAAAAAAAAAAAAGCAAGAACAAATGTTTGTTTCGTAAACAATCCACCTCACTTCTCGACACAGTCTCCTTTGAGGGATACACACTTGGTCAAGTGATCCTCTCATTTATTCAGCCTATAAGAAAAATATGTTCTGTCACTCTGACAATCTCTGCAAAATACTCTTTGACTGCAACTATCACTTCCTCATTTGATGAAAATTTTTTTCCGGCAAGCCAATGATTCAAGTTACAGAACAGGAAGAAGTCACCTGGGACTACCGTATTTACTCAAATCTAAGCCGCACTTTTTTTCCAGTTTTTGTAATCCAAAGAACTGTTTGTGGCTTAGAATCAAGTGCAAAGTAAGCAGGAGTTCTGAAAAATGTTGGTAGGTGCCGCCACAACTAACTTCTGCCATCGAGTGTATGTAGCGCTGCACAGGCATGCTTTGCAGGCACGAAGATAAACACTGGCGCCAAAACCTCTGCGTCAGTAAATAAATTTAAAAAAAGGTAGAAGACAAGCTTTTTTCTCCGCCCCGAGTTTCGACCACTGCATTTTCAAACATTATCCAACAAAGTAAATAGAAATTCCATATTGTTCATCTTCGAATGTAGCAGCCTTTCAAATATTCATAGAAACAAAAATAAATTTCTTTACACAAAAATACCAACAATGCACAAGGCTTTAAGATTGTTGCACAAGTTGATACGCTGGGGCTCATTTAGATTTCAAGTAGCAGCACCTATTGCTTGCGGAATTTTGTGAAGTGTTTGTTGGTGTTAATGAGCCATAATGAAGCGCTTCCATTATAGCGCCAAATTCAAGAGGGGAACAAAGTTCTAATCTTGCTGCAAGTCTTCAACGCGGGATTGTTGAGAGCAACGTCATGCGATGGCGACTGCAGAGAGACATATCACTTGAATGTTCAAGTAGCAGGAAAGCGTTTAGTGGGCCAAAATCTTGCACTAGAAGTGATTTTAAATGAATTTGTTAAGGAAAAGTGTCAGACATTCCCACCTGTGATCGCCAAAATTTTAAAAATTAAGGCACATGAAACTGCTAGAGAGCAAAAAATCTAAAATTTTAAGGCTAGTTGCAGCTGCATTGATCCCTTTATGAAGTGCTGCGGTTTTTCACTTCGGAGGCGAGCTTCAGTTTCACAGAAGCTGCCGAAAAATTATTAAGAAATACTTGCGGAATTTCAGTGCTTCATAATTAGGCGGCGCACAGAAAAGCAATACCTTCTTGTTCAGATAGGAAATGCTGACCAAACTCCCGTGTCTTTTGACATGCCGTCAAATTATACGGTTGACGCCAAAGGAAAGAAAGACAGACGTGTTCTTACATCAGGGAGTGTAAAACAGCGGATGTCCGTCATGCTTGCTTGCACAGCAGATGGACACAAATTACTCCCATTCATAGTTTCCAAGTGAAAGACTTTACCAAAATCGGAAGTGTTTCCAAAACTGTAATTGCATGAGCAAACGAAACTGGGCGGTTTACAGAGGACATGGTGCTAGAATGGATTAAGCATGTGTGGAATCGTCATCCTGGCACAATGCTTGGTTTACGCACTCTGTTGGTATTAGATGCATACACACGTCATACAACACCTGCAGTAAAACAAACATTAGAGGAAAGCAAAATGAACTTGGCAGTAATTCCAGATGGGATGACGTCAATTCTGCAACCACTTGACGTCTGTTTGAATAAACCATTTAAGGGCAAGCTTAAACGCGTGTACACACACAGGCTTTCGAAAAGCGACAGACAACTGACACCAACAGGACGTGTAAAACGCACAAGTTTGTCGCAAGTGTGCCAATGGATTTATGATGCATGGAAGTGTGTTCCAAATCAGACTGTGCAACAAGCATTTAAAAAATGTTCGATATCCAATGCACTAGATGGTATGGAGGACGATGCTCTGTATGAAGAAATGAGCCACAAAGAATCGAGAGATAGTGATTCAGAATCATGACTGATATTTTAAACATTTCGTATGAGATGTATTACAAACCCAACCAAATTTTGTTTTAAATTTCAGCGTTTAATTTCTACCTTATTTTTATTCTTACTTTATAAGTGTTGCTACTCTGCACTGCACAGGATAGAAAAGCGTGGAGAGCTGCATCAAACCAGTCTACGGACTGAAGACGACAACAACATACTCTGCATTTGAAGTAATCACTAAAAATCTACTACGAAAATCCGAGTGGCAAGACTGTTTGGGATGTATGTCAATATGAGCAACTCTACGTTCTGAATTTTTTCCTACCTGTGACAAGAGATGGTTGCTAACAGGAACTTTTATGAATCGTGAAATCACATGCAGTATTCTCTTCACCATAAGAATAATACGAATGTAAACATTATGCCATTATCCTTTCGTGTTTGCTGCTTTCTCATTTAAATCCTGTCTGCCTAATAAACTACGACACTAGAGTGAGACAACAGCAAACGCGGAAGAATATACATACCATGCCATGTTTATATTGATACTATTCTCATGCTGAATAGTGATACAGAAAGAAATGAAGCACAGCAACTGACTAGATTTTTAAATATAAGATGACTCTAATTTCTGTGCAGAACATAATGTACTAAAGAGGTGTCTGCAATGATTTTCAAACAGAGAAAAATTTTCGCTAAACTCTCTTTCAGAACATCTTCTGTCATACACAGTCTATTATTTGGTTCTTGTTGACCATTATCAAAGAAATCAGCAGTGTAAGTAAGAACAAATAGCAGTCTCTTGCCATTGTTTTGCTAATGAGACAATTCCTCTCTTTTTTTATTGTAAGCGGCGGCAGCGCGCACAAAAGCAAGCAATGCCGCGAGCAGCGACAGGTCGTAAACACTCATCATCAGAATGCGACAAACAATGCATGACAGTACAATAATGCATTTTCAGCTTAGAAAGACGTAAACACCAATAACAAAGAGAACAGCACTTATCAGATCAAAGCAAAATGAGCAATAGATTCAAACCAGACGAAGCACGCGGAAAAGGAAGGGTACCCGTATAAATACAGACGGAGCGCCTGACGCATAGCAATGGCTACTTGGTAAAGCTTAACTGCTAAGCTTACGACTTGAACCAAACTACTGTAGCTGCATCTTCATCCATTCGACCTAAATTGTGTCTCATGTTACAGTGGACCAATTTTGTTTCAATTTGGAGGTGTGGCCTACAACTTTTCTCTCCCCTTAAATTTTGAGTCTCAAATTGCAGGTGCGGCTTTGATTCGAGAACATTTTTTTTTTTCCTCTTGATTTCGAGTCTCATTTTTCAGGTGCGGCTTAGATTCGAGTAAATACGGTAAGTCTGGTGAATAGGGTGGATGTAGAACCAATTCACAGCCCAATTCATGCACTTCCTCCACTGTCATCACTGATGTATGGGGATGGTACATTATCCTGGCAGAAGAGCACTTTTTTTTGCGTGCCAGCCTTGTTCTTTTTTCAATTAACACGTTTCAAACAATCCAACAACTAAGCATGATATGGTCCAGTTACAGTTTTGTCTTTTTCCAAGTAATCTATGAGGATTATTCCTTGGGAATCCCAAAACACTGTGGCCCTCATCTTAGCAATTGCCAAGATGGTCTTTGCCTTCTTCGGTGCACTTTCGCCAGCCTTCGCCTGGCTGCCATTTTGCCTCTGATTTGTAACGATGGACCCAAGTTTTATCAACAGTCAAAAATTGGCACAAAAAGCCTTGCGGACTGACTTAAATATCGCCAGACGTAAGTGTTGAAATGTTGTACTCGATGCACTTTTGGTCGACTGTGAGCAATCACAGCACCCACTTACAAACAGCTTCTTCATAACCAACTCTCTGTGCAAGATATTTTGCACTCACTCAGGTGAGATGCCCACAGCCTCAGCAATCTCACAAATTTCTATGAATTTCTATTTGGTGGTTTGCATTACCATATTGTGGATTTTGTCAGTGATTTCCTTTGTGGTACTGTCAACCGGAGAGCCGGAGCACATTACGTTTTGTGTGTCTGTCCGACCATGTCTAAATTCATTAATCCAAAAATAAGTGGTCTTCAATAATAGTGCAAAGTCCGTATGAACTTCATCTAATTCTATTTTGATTTTTGCAACAATCCAACCCTTCAAATGAAAATCTTTAATAACAGCACAAAACTTGGTATCGCCTATTTTCAATCTCAGTCGACACACTGACCATTTAAGACAGCTGTCAACAATGAACTCACTGCACATTATTGAAATTCTTTATACGATTCTTGGAATAATCAAGCTTACCAACCATGAAGGCACAACAAAAACGTTCCATACTTGCATGAAAATTTACCGGACTTATGAAATCAATCGCATATGTACAGAAACGTTCCTAGTCAGCCACCAAGACTTATTGTTTCGGGGTTGAAGACCTCCATCCCAGTGTGTATAAAAGTGTTCAGTTAGCCCTTACTTAGTTCAGAGCTAAACCTCCATGACCCAATTATGAAGTTTAAAGACAGTATCAAGTACATTTGGATCAGACATAGAACAAAATGATTACCTATTCATTCTCTGAATTCCTGTTTATGCAGAACCTAAATTCTTGTCACAACAGTCACGATTTGGAACAGAGCATTTCCATGAAAATCCAGTTTTAATTAAAACATCTAACATACTGCTGATGTTTCAACTTTATTAAATACTTTTTTTTACTAGAGCTTTCTAATATATGGGACAAGATAGTAGTTTTCCAAATAACCATTTCATTAAAAAATAAGGGAAGAAAAACTTTTATTGACATTTAGATGGAAATGATAAAGAAAACATAAATGCTCACTACAGTATTTAGTAAAATGGAAGGCTCAGTGGAATAGTAGTAAATACAACCATAAAAAGCTTGCTGCTAGAAACGAAGCACAATTAATGCACAAATGAGTCTTGCACAAGACCTCTGAGATTGAAAACATCTTTTGGTAACTCATGATACTGTTAGTAACAAATAAGGAGATGGCTGTGGTATCATAGTTCAATACCACCCCCACCGTCGCCTGACTGCTGGTAATAGAAACATACATTTACAACAGACACCAATAGCACTCACACATCGACCGGCGGATCCAATGAGGTGCACCCACTGAGCCATGCCTTCAGTAGCTCAGACTACAAGTGCCCTCTGCCACTGCAATGTAGAGTGGCCAGCGCCAGCTACATGGTCCAGTCTCAGTCACAGTCTTCATTCTTAGTCAGCCTTTGATAGTTTGCATATGTGTTGGGAGCAGGAATCTGACACCACACAATGCTCTTTAGTTTCCCTCTCAGAACAGCTGGACTTTACTGCTATTTGTTCTCTTGTTAAGTTTCTTCACAATGATTGGGGAAAGCTACAAGCTAAGCAAAACTTCTGGTTACTGTATTTATGTGTTCACTAGTTACTTCTACTCCTGGCCAGCTTCTCTACAACAACCACTGCTGCTGTAACATTCTATAGCCCACCTTTCTTTACCATTGTGATCAAACCAGCATTAGATATTAGTCCCAAGAGCACCTGATAGCCTCCCAAAACCTGCTGAAGTTTCCATACTTTGGGTGATAGCAGTAAATTGAATGGCAACAGCGATCTGTAATACTGAATGTACAGAACATTGCCTAAAATCCCAATAATGTAGACAATAAGATTTTTTGTGATTCTGCTAATAGAATGTACATAATTAATATGTTGTGCCATGACAACTCAGAAGCTCACATTATGCAGTGACAAATTATAGCCAGCCACAAAAGCCACATTTAATGGCGAAACACTAACATAATATGTTTTCAATTTCTTAGATAATTATCCATCAAAAGTTAATCATATCCATGTTACTAAAGAAGAAGGTGCCACTGTTTATGAACCAATGGCTGAGAATAGTTAAATCTGATGAAAGTGTCAAGTTTCTGGAAGATGATTTCCATCAACATTTCTGAACCATCTTATTAATCACTGGAATATATCTTCAATATCAGTGATGATCAAGTCAAATGAGCCATCCCAGCATTAACTTACATTTATGTAAAGAAATGTATAAACCTTCAATCAGGACAGCAAGATGGTACTTTGAATGCTGACCCCCTACCCCGCAAGGAAGAGTAAAGCTATTTCATTAAATTATTTAGGCCTACCTAAAGCCTAATTCAAAGCTTCAGGCGGGCAGTACATCTGTCAATCTTTCTCATTCCCACTAAGGCACCTTGCTTGGACACTGAGAATGTGACACAGGTTCATTTACAAGGGTCATTAAAAAATAAACGAGTCAAAGACTGTAAACTGAAAACTGTTGAAGGGAATATAATGCCATTGCCACTGCGGTCTTTATAAAGAGTGCTGAGGCCCCAAACTCACCTCTATCAGTGATGTGGGCATGACATGTAACGGAAGAGTGAGCATGTGCGCATTAACCATCTACCACACTTAGCTGGCTGAAAACGGAGAAATGGAAGCTACAAAAGAAGAGCAAAGGGGTGTAGTGCATTTCCTTTCAGCAGCAGGAGTGCAGGTAATGGAAGTTCATCACAGAATGGCATAAGTGTACAATGAGTACTCCATGTCCGTTACGAGGCCCAAGGTGGGGCACAAGCGATACGAGGAAGGACAGATGTCACTGGCCGATGATGCATGAACTGGAATGCTACATCTCTCTATTAATACTCTTGTCCAGCAGGTGGTTGCCCTCATTACGAGAACTAGCAAGCTATGATGACAGCCTCTGCCCCATAGTCAGATTGAGCACTGGAATTGCAATGGACATTCAATGTTCTCCATACATTTGCGTCATTCTTCAATGAATTTCCGTTCCCTGGACTTCTTCCACTATAAGGAAATGCATCACCCTCATTTGCTCTTCTTTTGAAGCCCTATTTCCCTGTTCCCAGCACTATTGAGTGCAGTGGACGGTCAACGTGTGCATGTGCTCATTCTGCCATCTCATTGGCATGCACCCATGTCCCTCTAGGGCAGGTATGGAGCCTCAGCACTGTTATGGAGAGCACATCTTGTTCTGTGTAGGCAATGGCATTTTGATACCATTAGAGGTTTTTCGTTTACAGTCTTTGGCTCATTTCTTTTTGAATGATCCTACCTCAACTGTAAGAGTTTCAGTGTCCAATGTAGGAGTTGTCTGTTACCTACATTGACAGAAACTGATTGATAGTGTGTGGGGGAAGGTGGAGGAGAGGAGGAGAGAGGAGGGGAGAGAAAGGTGGAGGGGAAAGGGGAGGGTGGAAAGGGTGAGAGAGAGAGAGAGAGAGAGAGAGAGAGAGAGAGAGAGAGAGAGAGAGAGAGAGAGAGAGAGAGAGGGGGGGGGGGAGGGAGGGAGGGGGCAGACAGAGAGAGATATTATTTACAATTGGCTTCTTAGTTAATGCAAGTATGTACCCCTAACTGCAGCATGTTTTACTCCATTGGATGCACAAAGTTACTTACTGTGTACACAGTCTTGGAAAATTATGTACGTACATGGAGAGGAAACAGGAAAAAGCAAGCTTTATCCTACTCTTTGACTGCCATGGCAAGAGGTACAATGCAGAGTGCCATAGGATTACAGATACTACATGGCCCAAGAAGTCCCCTAATCCTTGATTTGCTACAGCTGCACCCATCAGCAGTGACACCTCCATAGCGTCTGATCTTTATCGTGGAAGCACTAGGCTGGGTGCAAACTTGCAGTGGGTGTGTTTGCCAGATGTATGTGGTCACTGCAAATTGTAATATATTACTCACTACAAAATTTGGTTGCAAGCTGATCACCTTCTGGCTTCTTGGCCCCAAACTGGTGTTCCCATCATCCACTGTTTATGTGCCAGAGGCTCAACAACTGTAATACAAACATTATCTTTTCCCTGCCTAACCACAATTACTGATGTGTGCTGACCTGACAAGGTTATTATGAGTCCCACTGGGCACGGACCCTCAAAAAGGGCAGTCACCACAAGTTACCACACAGCCTCTTTGAGAAGGTCAGCAAAGTTGATTTTTGCGCAGCCCATGATTAGTCAGGTATAAGCCAGAGGTGGCAACAGATTATAGGAAGATCACAGAGGTCGAACCACTTCAGTCAGCTGCTGGGAATCCCATTCCCACCAGAAGAACTCACCCCTAAGTCCCTGTCCCCTCCACCAATCGCCACTGAGCCATCGGCACAGATGCCCAATTCTCCTACCCCTTCAGCACCTCCCCTACAATGCCACTCCCAGTTTAACCTCTGATGAAAATGTTCCGTTCGGCCGACTGAAGAGGGCAGGGATCTAATATCCTGTTATTCCATCAATATGGAGAGACACTAAGCAAGTGGCAGCAGCTGTGTAGCAGATAGTTCCTTTTTCCGTGGCCATGACTCCAGAGGAGACAGTAAACAAGTCACATTGGTGTGCATGCCTGTCAGTCCACTGCATGACATACACACTCAGTCCAACAGCTGGGCAGTAGTTATGTTATTACTGAACCATCTGCACACTGGTGTTAACATACAACAGTTAAGTTACTTACTGGACCACAGAATTGAACTGGAACACTGTGTGTGTGTGTGTGTGTGTGTGTGTGTGTGTGTGTGTGTTTTTAAAATGATTTTTGGCTCACTCATTAGTTCTGATTTGAGCTCCCATTACTTCTACCCCTACACTTACACCTACAAACACACTACACAAGCCACTGTATGTTGCATGGCAGAGGGTAACCTGTATCGGTATCAATAATTTCTGTTAGCAAATAGAGTGGGGAAAACAACTGTCTACATGCCTCCATATTAACCCTAATTTTATCTTCGTGGTCCTTATGTGAAATTTATGCTGGCAACAATAGAATCATTCTACGATCAACCTCAAATTCCAGTTCTCTAAATTTTCTCAATAGTGCTTGTCGAAAAGAATATCGCCTTTCCTCCGGTGTTCAAACCCACCGGTAAGCAGTCCACCTCTGAACTGCTTCAATGTCATTCTTTAATGCAACCTGGTGTGGATCCCAAGACAAGAACTCAAACAGTCGACAATGTGTCACACTAATGTCTTATATGTGGTCTCCTTTACAGGTGAACCACACTTTCCCAAAATTTTCCCAATAAACAAACCTAAGTCAACCATTTGCCTTCCCTACTACAATCCTTAAACGCTCATTCCATTTCATATTGCTTTGCCTATATATTTAAGTGATGTGACTGTGTCAAGCAGCACACTACTAATGCTGTACACTCACAGATTATGGATTCAGTTTTCCTACTAATCTGCATTAACTTAAATTTTTCTACATTTAGAGCTAGCTTCTATTCATCACAACCAATTTGAATTTTTTACAGTCACACTTAATGACAACATCTTCCCTTACATCACGGCATCATCAGTAAATAGCCGCAGAATGCTGCTTGCTCCATTCGCCCTATCATTTATGTATATAGAAAATAACAGTGGTCCTATCACACTCCCTTGGGGCACTCCTGATGATACCCTCATGTCTGATGAACACTCACTGTTCAGGATAAATAATGGGCTCTGTTACTAAAGAAGTCTTCAAGCCACTCACACAGCTGGGAACCTAATCCGTATGTTTGCACATTCGTTAACAGTGGCAGTGAGGCATTTTTCAAATGCCTGACTGAAATCTAGGAATGTGAAATCACCTACTGCCTTTCATCCATGGTACACAGGCTCTCATGCGAAAAAAGGGCAAAAAGGTGAAGCTAAGTTTGACACGAGCGATACTTTTTAAAACTGTACTGTTTTGTGGGCAAAAGCTTTTCCCTCTCAAGGAAATTTATTCTATTTGAACTGAGAATACGTTCAAGTATTCTGCAGCAAATCAATGTTAAAGATACTGGTCTGTAATTTTGCAGGTCCGTTCTATTACCCTTCATACATACAGGAGTCACCTATGCTCTTTTCCAGTCACTTGGGACTTTACACTGGGTGGGAGATTTGCAATAAATCCAAGTTAAGTATGGGGTCCATGCTGTAAAGAACTCTTTGTGAAACCAAACCAGGATTGCATCCGGATGTGGTGATTTATTTGCTTTCAGTTGCTCCTCTACACAAGCGATGCATATTCGAATCAAAATTTGATGAGAAGAAAATGTGGTGCATTGCATATTGAATGTCCCACATAATTCTCTTACCTTTCAGGAAAGAGTCAGGTAAAGCCGGAGTGTAATCTTAGGAGGTTAAACAATTTACTGATTAAAGCTGTTTTCTTCTAAAATGTAGATCCTAGTCCACCGTATTTTCAAACTAATATAATGTGTTACAACAGAGTTAACATTCACATAAGAAAATATAAATATTAAACCCTTTTTCCACTACATACATTTAGCACATATCATAATCATTCTTTCAAATCTCTATCACTGAATCAACTGTCTCATACACCATAAAGGCCAATGAATATCCTATTACAGTACCAGTAAATTAATGAATCACAGCTTGCTTGCAGAATCATTACAAAGAAATTGCACACAAATAATATACTTACAGGAGGTGGTTTTATGTCTCCAGCATTATGGAAAGACTCCTTAAAATCAGGTTGTGGACTTGAGTCAACTTCTTCCTTGATTGGTGGAGGTGATGATGCAATATCCACAACTTCATCTACTTCTGATGATATGGGGTGGAGTTTAGGTAGAGGAGCTGGCGCACTGCTCGTTTTGTAACTACACTGTGGGGGCATCTGCATTTTTCATAAAAGATGAAAAATAATTAGCAATCAAATTTTAGATACACAGTAACAGCCTATTATAAAATGGAATTTATTATTTAAAATTATATTTCCTGTTTGTACTTGAAGATCAGGTGGCATATCAACCTGAAAACAATATCTTACTTTAGAGGCATATTAGTTGACTGAAAAAAGTTTAACTACGTAATTATACCACACACAGTAACTTATGGCTTCTGCCTGCGTCACATTATTACATATGGCAAATGCCTTTATCTCCCTAATATAGTAGCAAGGTAAGAAGAGCTTTAAACATCACAGGTACAGAAAAGTTTCAGACAGATAGGTGCTTGAAAAATTTCTTAAATTCTAAATGTAACACATTGTTTTTCACACCCAAATGGATAACACACATAAAGCTGCAGGATTCCCCCCCCCCCCCCCCCCCCTGTCCTTTCTCCTCCTTTTTTCCCATTTCCATATTTTTATTTTGTTACAAATTCAATATCACCTGTTAGCCCTATTTGGTACAAGTCCCACACAATTCAACAATATTCTAGAATTGGTCGCACTAGTGATTTGTAAGCAATCTCCTTTGTAGACTGATTGTGCTTCCCCAGTATTCTACCAATAAACCGAACTCTATAACACCTACTTTACCCACAACTGATCCTATATGATCATTGCATTTCATATCCCTATAAAATGTTAGACATAGTTATTTGCATTAGTTAGCCGATTCCAACAGTGAGTCCCTGATGTCATAGTGACAGGAGTGAAGCGCACAATTTTATATTTCCGAACATTTAAAGCAAGTTGTCAATCTTTTGTACCATTTTGAAATCTTATCAAGATCTGAATGTTTATGCAGCTCCACTCAGACAGTGCTTCATTACAAATAACTGCATTGTCTTCAAAAAATCTGAGGTTACTATTAACATGTTCACAGAGGTCATTAATATACAACATGAACAGCAAGGATCCCATCACATTTCCATGTAGTACACCTGAATTTGCTTCTACATATGACAATGACTCTCCATCTGAGATAATATGCTGTGTCCTCCCTACCAAAAAGTCCACAATCCAGTCACGAATTTCACATATGATCGTGCTTTCCACAATAAGCATAAAGTGTGGTGGGGGACTGATGACCTTAGCTGTTTAGTCCCCCTTAAACATCCCAACAACCACCACCACCACAAGTGTGGCATTGAATCAAATGATTTTTAGTCCAGTAAGGGGTACTTTTTGCTCACGAAAAATGAGGTAGAAGATTTTTTTTCCTTTTTTGTGCATATAGTTGAGAGTATGTTAAATCCAAGTTTTCGGCCTATAAAACCCTCGGGAAAATTTGATATATCAAAAAACCAAGAAATTTTGACATTTTTTCAAGGTTTCGCCTATAACTCGGGATTAAGCACCCTAATGAATATTTTACTATTAGCAGAATTAAAGAGCATTAAATTTTGTGTTGAATGACCTACTCACATGTCACAATCAGCATTTTTAGTCATACCCACAGCAAACAAACCTGCTAAGTTTTTCTTCCAACCCAGCTGGCATGGATCAATTTTCTTCCCAGTTAAGATTGCACCTGGCAGAAATCTTTCAAGTCTTAAACATTTTCTCGTGGCAGACTTTACACTACACTCATACGAAGTCGCAATTTGGAACTCCCATACAGTGATAACATCAGCTGTTCTTCTGCCTGGGCTATTACATATTGAGAGACTGAGGGTTTAGCAAGTTCCGCAGCTTGCACTGAGCACTGAGGTGTGGCTGTTGCTCTGTAAGGTTTAGTAATATCCCTTTTCCTTGGCAAAAAAAAGGGATGTGGTACCACATCCTGTACGGCACGACTGAAAAGGACAAATGCAGTATCAAAACTGAAGGAATTACTGGAATGCCACAATCTTGCTCATTTCTCTTTTCCCGGTTTATGGAAGTACAAGTTGTTTCCTCGACCGATTAGGAGAACAAGCATGTCAATGTCCTCGCTCACATTGTCAGACTCAGCAACTTGGGAAACAGCTGTTTCCACAATTAATGAATCCCCATCTTCTTCTGCCTTAGCACTTTTAATACTTCCATCCTCAAATTTTCACATGAGCATCAATATCAGGTGGTTCTTGTTGCTCTCATTTGCGAGAAATTTCTTCTGTGTGACTGCAGCATTTTTATTTTCATCAAAAATGATATCTGATGAAGAACCTGGTATTGATAAACGGCATGATCTTTCAGAGCACTTTGTTCCCCTCTGTTAAGCATCACTTTGGTAGCCATAGAATATAACTTATTTTGGATCCATTGTGCTTTCTCAAAGAGCTTTCATATTCCATCCAGATGGTTCCAAACTTTTCTTTGATGTGTCATTCAACCTTATGGAGAAGGTGACCACTATCCACCACACAGCTTTTTATTTTGGGTACTTAATTCTGCTGGAGAGGTGTGAAAGCACTTCTGTGAATAGTGCTGTGGGAAAGTTCAAATGAGAAACAGAATTTCAAGTCTGTATCAAACTGGCTGATAACACATAGTCTGTGAAGCAATGTCAAAGGGTTTATGGTAGGAATCCTCTTCTTCCCTATCTTGAGAGCCGTAGTGCAAGATGCAAGTGTTAGACCCTTGGAATCATATTTAAATGAGACATTTTTAAAGTTCTCTCCTTTAATTGTGCTGATCCCTTTAATTCCTTTTACTAATGCTTCATGACAATCTACAATTCATCACCAATGACATCACTGCTTACAAACATAAGGATTAAATTTTGGAAAATGTCAGTCTTTCAACTTCCAATCATTCAGTTTGTCACTGTCTGCTATATTTCGATCTCTGCATGAAGCTCGTCAAAAAAAGCTCGTAAACCCACATGCTGCTCGCTTGTTCCTGATGATACACCACAGAATTCTTCAGTTTTCTGACAAATATCATGTAAGGATGCCATCCTGAAGCCCACTTTGTGAGCAAAGAATCTGAAAACCATGTCTGTGAGTTAAGCTACCTAGTGTTTTCATTGTCTTCATGAAAGTTAGCTCTGTTTTGATATCAGACCATAAGCCACTTCAAAATTTATCACTTCGCCTAGTGGTGAAGTAGCCTTCAGTTGTAAATGTGTTGAATTCAGCAGCACCCTTTCAATCTTCCCATGTGAGCATCTCTTGTAAGTAAAGGTGCAGGGCCTTTTGTTTACTTATATTTTCAAAGACAGTCTAATCAGTTTTGAGTTATTGTACTACTTCCGACAAGTACTGTGCACTTCAACTTCCCATCTTCGATCATACAAGAATGAATTTGATTTTAATAAACACTACTTCTGTTGTGGTGAGAAAATTAATGCTAATTGGGAGAAACTTAGCAGACATCCCTATAAAAAGTGAAACTGATTAAATTTGAGTTAAGAGATACTGAACTAGAAAGACTACATGCTGCTAGTGTGCTGAGATGCCAGCTGCACTTAATCCTTATAAAACAGATACTATTACTGCATTTGAACCCCAATACGCTAAACAGTGCCTGAAACAGAAAAACGAAATTTCAAGCTCTACACCTTTGATAACTTGCAATTTTTAACTTAGAGCAGCTGCGTTTTAGCTAAGGGCGTTCGAGCAAATTTTTTAGCCAAGTCAGAAAAAAAATGATGGATTTTCGCTAACTGATTCCAACCCAATGGCTGCACCGACTGACATTTAAGTAGTGGTTCAACACAAAATTTAACACTCCTTCATTTTGGTAATGGTAATGTTTTCAGTAGGATGCACGAGTTCCAAGTAAAAGATGACAATCTGAAAAGAGTGCCAATTCCCCCCCCCCCCCTCCTCCTCCCCCACACACACACAAATTTGTCATGAGGCTTTAATGGATTCTACACACCCTCAACTATATACACAAGATTAAAAAATAAAATCTTCTACCGCACTTTCTGCAAGCAAAGGGCCTTTTTTGTGACATCATTACTGGACTATTTCTGAAATCAAGAAACACTGATACCTGACTGCCTTGATCCAAAGCTTTTGGTTATTGCCATGTGAGAAACGTGTAAGTTGGGTTTCACATAATCAATGTTTTTGGAATCAATACAACTATACAGACAGCAACATAAGAAATAGAAAACAATGTTCTTAACAGTGTCACCAATTCATTTTCTGTAAATAGTCTCACTCAAAGAAAAAAGAAACAACACATTCAGTTCTGCACAGCTAGAAGTACTAAACCAATAAGTGTAACACATGGCAAGGAAATAATAAAACAGGGCGAGAACTTCAAAAATTTTAAGTGTTCATACTCACGAGAATTTAAACTGGGGAAAGACCAGTTTGAAACATCAACAATTTACGAAAAATACAGAATGCTACTCACCATAAATGTAACACACTGTGTTGCAGACAGGTACATTGAAAAGACTATACAAATTGAACTTTCATCCAAAGTCTTCTTCAGAATAGGCATTGAATGAAAGCAGCGCAGGGAACAGAGAGGGATAGCAGGGTACCAGTAGTGAGAGGGAAGACCTTTCTGTCTGGTGGAGCATACAGGACTAGAAGGCAGCAGGACAAGGCCAGGCACAACAATTCAGAGAGGCTGTGGTAGACGGGAGGATCCAGATGGGCCACAATGTGAAACAGCCATTGAAATCAAGCATGCCACTGGGTGGTCTACTTTGCACTTGGCCACAGTTTGACAGTGGCCGTCCTGGTAGATAGCTGGACAGTAGCTGTACCAACATAAAAAGCTTTACAATAATGATTGCAGCAGAGCTAGTAAACGACATGGCTGCTTTCAAAGGTGGCCCAGCCTCTGATGAGGTAGAAAAAGACTGTGACAGGACTGGAAGAGGTAGTGCTGGGTGAGCTGAATGGGCAGGTCTTGCACCTGGGTCTTCCACATGGATACGATCCCTGTGGCAAGGGGTGGGGATTGGGAGTGTTACAGGGATGGACTAGGATATTGTGGAGATTGGAACACAACTTTAGGAGGAGTGGAAAGGATCCCGAGTAATGGGCAGTAAAATGTTGCCGCAGCATTTTGATAAGTTTAGCCAAGTTTGAAGTGCTGTATGCGAGTGAATAACTGTGGTAAAGCTGTGAAACTTGGCAAGATGGTTTAATAGTTTGCACTGTGCGTATTCTGTAAGAATTACGTCATTCAATTCTCTACCTATGTTCCAAGTGGCACTCAAAGCAGTCAGTAAATTTTTGGGGACAAAATAAAATTACTGCCAAGTTTAAGTATTGTGATCACTTCACACTGTTGGCTTAGCAAGCTCCCCTTTGCTGACCGTGTCTAGAAGCTTGCTTCCATCCGAGCAAGTTTTGTTACTTTTGTCTTTATCGCTTAGTTTTTGTGATACAGGGGGCTAAAGCTGAAAAAAAAATGCAAAAGTACATTAATTTAAAAACTTGTATCTCAAAAGGGATGCTTCATTCTTCACAAATTAATCATTTAAAAGAGCACTGTTTCCTCCACAAAATATTTTCTATGACGCACTATGAAGGACTTGTCCAAATGGGACAGAAATAAGCAGATGCGATGTACATCTAGACATAAAAATGATGACAATTTCAGAAAAACTGGATAACTTAATCAAGAGAAAGAGCTTTACAAATTGAGCAAGTCAATAAAGCATTTGTTCACATCTGGTCCTTATGCAAGCAGTTATGCGGTTCGGCACCGATTGACAGAATTGTTGGATGTCCTCCAGAGGGATATCATGCCAAATCCTGTCCAATTGTATATTATTTCATCAAAATCCTGAGCTAGTTGAAGAGCTCTGCTCATAATGCTCAAAACATTCTCAGCTAAGGAGAAATCCCACGACCTCACTGGCCAAGGCAGGGTTTGGAAAACACAAGGACTAGCAGCAGAAATTCTCACCATGTGTGGGCAGGCATTAGCTTGCTGAAATGTAAGTCCAGGGTGGCTTTCCATTAAGGGCAACTAAACGTTGTAGAATATCATCAACATAACATTGTGCTGTACGTGTGTCACAGACAAGAATCAAAGGGTCTTGCTGCGAAAAGAAATGGCACCTTGCTGTCACGGCATATGGCTGGCAACAGTCAGATTGGTACCCCGCCACTGTCTGGGGTGTCTCCAGACATATTTTCAGCCTGGAATCTCATTGACTGGGGTAGAACAGGTGTGTCTCACTTAACCCTGATGAACAGCGAAGACGTTTCTGGAGATGCTCCTAACTACAATAGGATATCAAGCTGACTGTTGCCCATAGTACAGACCAACAACCAAGGATGATAGTCTTGTATGCTATTTCTTTTGACAGGACCCCTTTTGACTGTCATCTGTGGCACCCTCACAGCACAGCAGTACGTCAACAATATTCTACACCCCACTGTGTTGCCATTCATAGCAAACCATCTTGGGGTTACATTTCAGCAATATAATGCCTGCCTGCATGTGTTGAGTGTTTCTACTGCTTGCCAAACACTACCTAGGCCAACAAGGTTGCTTGATCAATGTTTGGAGAAATATGGGCAGGGCCCTCCAACAAGTTCAGGATTTTGAGATCTAACATGACAACTGGACAGAATTAGGCATGATATCCTTCAGCAAGGCATCGAACAACTCTACCAATCATTGTCAAGCTGTATAACTGCTTGCATAAGGGTTAGAGATTGATCACTGCATGACTGACTTGCTCAATCTGTGAAGGTATTTCTCTTGGATAAATCATCCAATTTTCTGAAATCGTAATCATTTGTTTGTCTGTACATGTATATCACTTATTTTGTCTTGGAATGTAAATAAAACAAGTTGTTGTTCTGTAAAGTTTCAATACTGTTGTTGTTGTTGTTGTTGTTGTTTTTCGTCTAAAGACTAGTTTGATGCAGCTGTCCGTGATCGTCTATCCTGTCCAGGCTGTCTCATCTCTGCAGTTTTCATAACAAAAAATTCATTCTGTTAGTCAATCTGTATCATAATTTTCTTTTCTCTCTGATTTGATTCAGGAACTCAGAATTACTATTCTAATCTACTTAATGAACTGAAGTGTCCTGGGAGATTAGAACTGTGTGCCGGACAAAGACTTGAACCCAAAACCTTTAGCTTTTGTGCGCTATTGCTCTACTGATTGAGCTGTCCAGGTGTGAGTCACAGCCCTCCCATACTCTTCCACCTACCTCTTCTTAACCTCACTTTTGTTAACTCGAGCCCCTTATATCTCAAAAACTATAAACCCAAAAGTGATAAAATTTTTATGTTTTATAAACAATTTACCAGCTGGCAAAGTTACTAAAGCACAGCCTATTAAGCAAACTACATGAAAAGATCAAGATATTTAAAACTTGTGAGAAATTTTGTTATCACAAAATTTGTCCATTAATTAGTGCTGCTTGGAGCAAAAACAGAGACTCAAATGACATAAGCCTTACAGAATATGCACAATGACAACTGTTAAAATCACTTGCCAAGTTACACAGTTATGCCACAATCATCCACTGAAATTTTTGAAATGTTGCCATGACGTTTTTCTTGTTTGATATAAGAGACTATTATTTATAATGTATCACATAGCCTAGACCAAAGATTTGTATAACTACATTTAATCTTTAAACAATCCAGCACACAAAATCTGAATGAAATTTGAGGTGATCAAGTGGAGAACATGTCCAAAACCAGACCACTTGCAATGGGCTGGCCCAATTATAAACTACAAAAATACATTATCAGTTTATGTAGTAAAAATTTCAATTTACAATTTCTGTGTTTCATAATCCAAGAATTATTTTACTGGTTAATACCAATGTTCCATCCAACATTGTATGAGAAGTTTATTCTTAAAGGAAATTTTATTTCACTTCAATTTTAAATGGCCATGTAGGTTATGTAATGAATAAAAATATGTAATTAACCCATACCACTAGGTTATTCAATTAGGTTATTCAATAAATGGTTTTACTGAATTCCCCCATACAACTACGTCTACTTTGGCCCACGATGCCATCAATGTGGCAGACATAAACCAACTTTTTTTTTAGGGGGGGGGGGGGGGGAAGGGGGGGAGGATGTGCATGTAAAATATGTCATAACAAGAACTGCAATTTTCTCATGACATTACATTCATTGTCTTCATCAACTCCCACCCAGATTAATACCTTCCCACCTAACAAAGACCACAGATTAGTGTACTACACAACTTACAGTTCAAATTATGACACAGACTCTCTCTTTGCACTTATGATGTCACAGTCCACATGATTATTTCATGATAAAATCTTATGTCCAATATTGGAGGTTCAATTAAAATAAATTGTTTAACTGTAAAAGTATGTGTGAAACACTTTTCTGATATCGTGCTATTCAACACTGAGACGTATCCTTCTTTGCAAACAGGATAGAGCTTCAGGTCAACCTATCAATACCAGATGTCAGTTTCTTCCAATGATTGTGTGATGCTGTACACATACAAGGAGAAAGAGAATGTGTCACTGACGACACTAATTTTTTGGAATTTAGTCTTTGGTAATAGATTGATCTGTACTGTAGCCAGAAGTAGGCTATAGTTTGAAAACTGACAATTTAGTTGTAGCTGGGAAAACTAAAGACTGTGAAAATGAAATCTTAACTGTGGCGACATTGATCTGCAATGTATCCCTTTCGCTGAAAGGTGACAATGTGGTTATGAGGTGGTGAAGTGATATCAAAGGTTTCATGCAATCTGCTATATTTCAAGTACTTAAGTTCCAGTAACTGACTTCTATCACGTAGGCAACTTTTAGGACTCATTAATGAATTTGTCAAAGTGGCAGTGGGTATTCTTTGTTTATTATTATCTTATCCAATTGAAAAGTAACAACATGCAGAGAAGTATCTACTGCTGATGCCATGTACATTCCTCAAGTCTCACTCACACTTCCCACTGTAGGCCCACCTGCCCTGTTAACAGTTCTGCTTATTAAAAGCAATTTTAACATTATTTTTACATTTGACAATATGCCACCAAAAGCTTGGATGTTAAATAGTTTACTTCCCCTCAAACGGTAAATTTACCTCCAAAAGAAATGTGTCATATCCATAAAAGGAACAAAAGGGGTAAGAAGAATAGTGTTCTAGCAAAACCAGATAAAATAACAAACTACTATCATTAAACAAAACTACAACACGACACACCTATAACTAATATTGTAAACAAAACATTTGTAACTATAAATCCAAGAGTAATTATTATTAAATAAATGAAGTTACTCACCTGTGTATCTCCCAGGAATCGTTCATTATTGTTCCCAGTCATGGGAACTTCACAACTTCCAGAAGTCTTTCTTTTCCTTTTCTCTGGTGGTGGACTACCGGCACTACTTCGTTCTTCGATCGTTGTTCTTGCTGGAGAGACGGCGGGAGTGGGACTTGTCCTGTCTTCGGGTTTCTTTACAGCACCTTGCGTCAAACCGCTAATTTCCAAAGCTTCGGCAGTTTTTAAAAACATCGGTAACAAACTCTGACTAACGTTCACTTCTCCCTTATACATGAACTGCAATAAGGCCCTCATTTCTGTGTAATGGACATCCCTCAGAAATATTATTGGATGAGGATGAGTATTCTGTAGGAAAATTCTTTCAAAGTAAGGGCTGCAGGCTGATAGGATTGTCTGATGCGCTTTAAACGTTTCACCTTCACAGGCCAGGGTAACATCAACAAGGGCCTGTCTATGTAGCAAATTGCTCAATACGTCTGTAAGATTAGTCGGATGATTGTTCCATCGCAGGCAGAATTGTTGATCCATGATTTCTAACAAAAGCTGGTTGGAATCTGGAAATAAGCATTGACTGTCAGTGTATCATCATACTTTTGTTCCAAGTGCCTACATAGTGAACGGAATTGGAATTTAGAAAGTTACTATCAATAATGAAAATGCTACGCTTATTGGGATAATAGCTCCTAGCATAATGTGAAACCGCCATTAAAGAGTTCCAAGAAATCTTAATAATCAAAACATCACATTGTACGACGACTAGTCACAGTCAATCGAAAATTTAAGTCTTTTTCTGAGTACTATTAGCTTATGAGTACTTGACAAGTGTTTCCTTAGCTTTCTTCGTATTTACAAACAATTACTTACCTCCTGCAAACTTTTTGCAATAACATCACCACTCTTCCTGAAGGTCACTGCCCCCTATATTCTGGGCACCCTGCCGCACGTCGAGAAGTCAAATAATTCATTTTCGATTATATGGGCAATTAAGTTATTACAGAAACCGTAAACGAGAAAGCTTACTTCATTTCTTTCCTCCGTATAAGACTCTGAAGAAAACAGAATTCAAGTCTCTTTCTGTAGCAACACAGTTCCTGTTGATATGATCCACAATACTGTCATTCAATTTTCGTTTCAACATGTTTGTAAAAATCCAAATTGACAAAACCATAAAAACACAACAAAAAGTCTGAGCAATTATTTTATCTCAAAATTGGGTTTTGTATGTATAAAAATATATAATTATCTTTAAAATGAAGTTTATACGGCACTTAAAAGAAGCAGAAAATCGACTTGCTCCAACCTCAGGAGTAGAGCGTAATATCCTTTAAAGTAGGTCACTTTTCTAGCATCACACTTCGATTAATTTCTTTTATTTTCTAGTGATTCGGTAAAGAAAATATCCTCAACCATTTTGCTGACATTAACGTGACGTCGTACGGTACATATAAAATTAAGTGCTTGTTCGTTATGGCACACCTGTGAAAGTGTTTATTGTACACCAGTGTGGAACCATTTAGCTTATAGCTACTAAGCGGCATTTCTTGACAATATTTTCGCATTGTGATGATATAATAATACGAAAAATGTGTAGTATTGTTGACACTGAGAAAATTGCGTATTTTGTCCAATTTGCAGTATAAATTTGGTTTCAATTTCATTTTAACATTCATTCCAAATACAATCTTACATTCTTATAACTTATTTTGTAGTGTTTTCTTCAGTTATTAATCTTTCAATGTCACCAATTATTTTGATCTGTTCTAAATAAACAGTAAAGTAATTTACATTAATGAATACCAGTATATATTTTTCATATTTGGGACTATGTTGGTGCTGGTTTCATTTCATTTCATATGGATCACAGACATAATGCAAGCGAAAAATAAAATTTTATCGCCTCCTCATCGCTCTATCGTTGCACTCTTCGAAGTATGTGGATAATAACTGACATGAAGATTTTCTCTTTCTGCAACTTTTATCTACCGAGTGCGTATGTTGCTGTTGTGGTCTTCAGTCTGAAGACAGGCTTAATGCAGCTCTTCACGCTACTTTCTCCAGTGTAAGCCTTTTCATTCCGGAATAACTACTGGAACTCATATCTATTTGAACCTGTTTGCTGTACTCGTCTCTTTATCTCTCATTACGATGTTTACCTCCTGCATTTCGCTCCAGCATTTAATTGACGATTCCTTGATGTCTCAGAACATATACAATCAATTAAAGCCTTCTTTTTGTCAAGTTATGTCAAAAAAATTTATCCCCAATTCGGTTCAGTACGTCCTCATTAATTACACGATTTATCCATCTAATCTTCAGCATTCTTCTGCAGTGACACATTTCAAAACCCTCTATTATCTTTTTATCTGAACTCCTTATAATTCATGGTTCACTTCTGTACATGACTACACTCCACACTAATGTCTTCAGATAAGAATTCATAATATTTAAATTTATATTCAATGTTAACAAATTTCTCTTCTTCTGAAATGCTTTTCTTACTATTGCCATTCTACATTTTATATCCTCTCTGCCTGAGTCATCGTTCGTTATTTTACTGGCCAAATAGCAAAACGCATCTATTTACTTTTTCATTTCCTAATATAATTCCTGTAGCATCGCCTGGTTTAATTCGACTATATTTCATTATCTTAGTTTTGCTTTTGCTAATGTTTATCAGATATCCTCCTTTCAAGAAACAATCAATTCTTTTCAATGCTATTTCCAACTCCTTTGCTGTCTCTGGCAGAATAACAATGACATCGGTAAACCACAAAGTTTTTATTTCATCTCCCTGAATTTTAATGACCTTTCCAAATTTATCCTTGCTTTCCTTCACAGGCTGCTCAATGAACAGGCTAAACTACATTGAGGATAAGCTACAATTCTTGGCTCACTTCCATCGTAACCACTGCTTTCCTCTCATGCCCTCCAACTGTTATAATTGCAGTCTGATTTGTTTAAAAGTTGTACTTTAACTCTCACTCCCTGTAGTTTACTCCTGCTACCTCCACAATTTTAAAGGGTTTTTCCAGTCACCACAGCCAAAAGCTTTCCCCAAACCTACAGAAGCTATAAACATAGGTTTGCCTTTCCTTAATTTATCTTCTAAGAGAAATTGGAGCGTCAGTATTGCCTTACGTGTTCCTAGATTTCTCTGAAATCCAAACTGATCTTCCCCAAGGTTGGCTTCTACCATTTTTTCCATTCTTCTGTAAATAATTCATGTCAATATTTTGTAAGCATGACTTGTTAAACTGATAGTTCCGTAATATTCACATCTATCAGCACCTGATTTCTCTGGAATTGGGATTATTATATTCTCCCTGAAGTCTGAGGTTATTTTGCCAATCTCATACACCCCGCACACGAGTTGGAATGGTTTTGCCATGGCTGGCTGTCCCAGAGATATCAGTAATTCTAACAGAATGCCATCCATTCCAGAGGCCTTGTTTCAACTTTGGTCTTTCAGTATCCTGTCAAATTCTTATCACAGTATCATATATCCTATCTCATCTTCATCTCCTTCCTCTTTGCTTTTTTCGAATTTATTTCTCTCATATAGCCACACTCTATATTCCTTTCATCTTCAGCTTTCCCTTCTTCGTTTAGTACGAGTTTTCCATCTAAGTTCTTGATATTCATACAGCTGCTTCTCTTTTTGCCAAAGGCTCTTCAGTTACCCTGTAGGTGGTGTCTATCTTTCCTCTACTTACACATGTGTCTATAGATTTACATTCATTCTCTAGCCACTACTGCTTACCCTTTTCACACTTTCTGTCAGTCTCATTCTTTAGACATTCATATTCCCTTTCACCTGCTTATTTGTTACATTTTTGTTTCTTCTCTTTTGTCACTTAAATTCAATATGTCCTGCACTATCCAAGGATTTATGATAGGCCATGTCCTTCTTTCACATTTGATGTACTGCTGTCTTTGCTCAAAGTGACCGGTTTATTTTCTGCTGTATTCCTTTCCTGTGTTTCAATCAATTGTTGCCAAATACTCTCTTTGACACTCTCAACAGCATTTGTTTTTTATTTTTTCAATTTATCTAGGTACCATTTCCTTAATTTCCTATTTTTTTGCAAAGTCTTCATTCTTAATTTACAGCATTTAAATTTTGTAACAAATTATGGATAGACTTCGCATCTGCCCCTCGAAATGTCTTACAGTTTAATATCTGGTTCCAAAATCTCTATCTTTCCATTATATAATCAATCTGAAACCTTCCAGTTTCTCCAGGTCATTTCCATGTATGCTACTTTCTTTCATGATTCTTAAACCAAGTGTTGGCGATGATTAAATTATACTCCATCCTAAATTCTACCATGCGACTTCATTCCCCCAGGTCTATACTCACCTACAATTTTTCTTTCTCTTCCTTTTTCCTACTATCGAATTCCAGTTCCCCATCAAAATTAAATTTTCCTCTCCCTTAACTATCTGAAAAATTCCTTTTGTCTCATCACACAGTTCTTCAATCTCTTCGCCATCTGTGGCAGTAGTTGTCATTTAATTTGTTCTAACTTTATGCAGATACAGTTGCCAAATTTTCATTAACACGTAATTTCCGCTTCAGTTGTTCAGTCTAAATTAGATGTTTCATTATTTGAGAATTCTGATAAAATTCTCTTGAGTTTTCATCAGTGTTGACTGGTTTAAAATCCATGAGCTTTCAGTCGAGTACCCCTCAGCTATTGTCAAGTGGTGACTATCCTTTGGATGCTACTACTGTCCTTTTGTAGCAGAGCTCGCTCCAGCGCCATATAAGGTCATATTTTCGTTGTGCACTCACTGCGCCTACTTCATCCTTCCGATGGCCAAGTTCCAAGCTGTGCCTAGCGGTAGGCGACCGTCTTTATTGACAGTGTTGACACTAATTTTTATGTTGATTGCCGGCCGGAGTGGCCGAGCGGTTCTAGGCGTTACAGTCTGGAACCGCGCAGCCGCTATGGTCGCAGGTTCGAATCCTGCCTCAGGCATGGATGTGTGTGATGTCCTTAGGCTAGTTAGGTTTAAGTAGTTCTAAGCTCTAGGGGACTGATGACCTCAGAAGTTAAGTCTCATAGTGCTCAGAGCCCTTTTTACCTTGATTGCTTCTTTTATTATACTATCATAGAAACTATTAGTCAATGTAATAACAGATGTCTCCCTGGATTTAGTGTGGTGTCTTTTCCAGAGCATGCTCTGCTACCACTGATTTCTCAGGGTACCAGAGGAAAAAACGTCTCTTGTATTCTACACAGCATTGTTCAATAATACGCACAGTCTATCCGACATAAAACTGTCCTCACCCACATGATACTTTACATACTCTTGGCGTTCTGAGGCCTACATTGTGTTTCACAGGCCTCATGAGTTGCCGAATTTTTGCTGGAACCTTGAAGACTGAATGATTTTTATGCCTCTTTAACAGCCAGATCATCTTTCCCACTACTGAGACACAAAACAACAAAAACGCAAGTTTCTTCAGTCCTTCTCAGGATCCTTCTGCTTATGAGTTTTCGGAAAGATGGCTTGCGAAATCTAATGTTTGTTGCATCCTTTCCTCTTGAATACTTTACATAAGTGGCTCAGTTCCTGCGACAAGTTTTCAGTGTCTGAGATGGCTTTTGCTCGATGACTAAGGTCCTCAGGACAGAATGTTTGTGTGATGGATGGTGATAGATGTTAGTGTGTAGATATACGTCGATGTGGGTGGGTCCCTGGTTTGTAACTACTGTGGCTGAGTTACTCATTTTCTTTACAGAGTTGGTGGACATCAAGGAATGGCAAGGCACCATGTGTCTGTACTTCTATCATATCATGGATACTGTTGATGTGGTCCAAAAATTCTCCCAGTTTTTCACGTCCATGAGGAGCTGCTAGGCTTCGCAGGAGCCATGACCATGGCAATGTCCTTAAAGTACTGCATAAACAGGTTGGCTGCAACTGAAGCTAATAGGCTGCCCATCATGTTGCTGTCCATCTGGTTAAAACATTCTCCATCATACAAAAAATATGATGACATCAGATGTGCTCAAATAAATCCACAACAGAACCGTCAAATAACTGAGAGATCAGATCTATAGACTCTTTGATTGGACTAATGAAACCACATCATAGGTGACCATAATATCTCCTTCTCCAAGACACAAGCATTTAATTTGATTGATGAGGTTGGTCATCACGCAAAGCTAATTCCCTTCTTAAGAGCCTACATGGCACCCACAAGCTGATGTGAGACCTGGTCATCAGAAGTTTGAACTGGACCTGGCGGGCACACAACGAAAATATTATCTTATAAGGCACTGGAGCGAGTACCAGTGACATTGCAGAAGGCAGTGTGGCTATATACAGATGGCAGCAGCAACCAAAAGATTGTCGCCACTTGACAGTGGCTGAGAAGTACTTGGCTGAGAGCTCATGGATTTTAAGCTGTTTGAAATGGCTGGAAGCTTGAGAGAAAAAATATTTATTTAAGAAGATTTTGTGAACAGCTTATGAAAAATCTTGAAGTGTAAAAAAAGTTTATACTTGTTCATCATTCTCTACTTTTTTTTAATTAACACCTTTTCACTGTAGTAACTAACTTCTTACTTCAGGCAAAGTGGATACAGAAAAACCTTATGACCATAGAGTCACATTTAACATATTCTAAGAAGATTTAATGTGATTGGAAAAGTTTGTCGCTCAAAGACTTGAATAAGTCACAATTTCCTTTCCATGTAATATCATCTGGAGTGACAACAATTTGTAACTTATTTTTTCAGCCAATTGTACATCAGTGGAGGATTTCTGTTAAAAATGTAGCTATGCTATTTCATGTGATTATTACGTTTCAAATCTTTCTTAGATGATTATAAGTTACTGTAACATTTCTGTAATACAGTTTCATAAACTGCATTTTCGTCACTACAACAATAAAATCAAAGTCCAACAGCACTGTTTCAAGATTTTAAGACTTTTTAGTATTTGTAGTAGACAGCCATGAATGAAGAAATTTAATGTAACATAGCAGTATGACGATTGTCTGGGTAGTCTATACTACTAGGTGATAAAGTCAGTCAAAAAATGATCCTCTAGATGAAATTGTTCTTACATGAAATATTGAAAATATTTTAGCAGTTGCAATGATCATTTAAATTTTCATTAGGATTTTGTTTATTAGCTGATTTGAAATACACCCACATTTTTTTCCATTTATAACTGCCAGATGGAGTAGAGAAGTAACAAGCTGAACACTGTAATATCCAAACCTGTTCTAACTTTAATCACTTATTTGAGACAGAACTGAACACACAATCTTGCTAAGTTTTCAGGCCTTTTTGAATAGTTTTATGGTTATCAATACCACATTAGCCTAAAACTGGATATAAAGTAATTTTGCAAGATTGCTGTTTTGTCCAAGTTAAACTGCCTATCTTATATAACTTTCCCTCTGAATCAGAATGTATATAGTCAGTAAATTTTCCCATCAGAATTTTACTCTAAAGAGCTAAAGAAACTGGTACACCTGCCTAATATCATGTAGGGGTCTGCGAGCATGCAGATGTGCCTCAACAGGACTTGGCATGGACTCGACTATTGTCTGAAGTAGTGCAGGAGGGAACTGACACCATGAATCCTGCAGGGCTCTCCATAAATCCGTAAGAGAACGAGGGGATGGAGATCTCTTCTGAATAGCACATTGCAAGACATCCCAGATATGCTCAATAATGTTTATGTCTGGGGAGGTTGATGGCCAGCAGAAGTGTTTAAACTCAGAAGAGTGTTCCTGGAGCTACTCTGTAGCAATTATGAATGAGTGGGGTGTCGCTTTGTCCTGCTGGAACTGCCCAAGTCCGTCGGAATGCACATTGGACATGAATGGATACAGGTGATCAGACAGGATCTTACATATGTGTCACCTGCTGGAGTCGATTCTAGACATATCAAGGGTCCCACTTTACTTCAACTGCACACACCCCAAACCATCAATCCATACCCATACACAT
This sequence comes from Schistocerca serialis cubense, assembly GCF_023864345.2. Classification (NCBI taxonomy): domain Eukaryota; kingdom Metazoa; phylum Arthropoda; class Insecta; order Orthoptera; family Acrididae; genus Schistocerca; species Schistocerca serialis. The sequence goes on from NC_064638.1 coordinate 721,834,344, forward strand.
CCATCCCCTCAATGCATTTTGAAATGATACTCGTCCAACCAGGCAATATGTTTCCAGTCATCAACAGTCAAATGTCTGTGTTGACAGGTCCAGGCGAGGTGTAGAGCTTTGTGTCATTCAGTCATCACGGGTAAACGAGAGGGCCTTCGACTCCAAAAGCCCATATTGATCATGTTTCACTGAATGGTTCGTATGCTGACATTTGTTGATGCTCCAGTATTGAAAACTGCAGCAATTTGCGCAAGAGTTGCACTGCTGTCACATTGAACGATTCTGTTCAGTCATCATTAGTCCCGTTCTTGCAGGATCTCTTTCTGTCCACAACGATATCGGAGATTCGATGTTTTGCCAGATCCCTGATGTTCACAATAAACTCACGAAATCATCGTACAGGAAAATCCCCACTTCATCACTACCTCAGAGATGCTGTGTCCCATCGCTCACGCTCCGTTTATAACACCATGTTCAAATTAACTTAAAACTTGATAACCTACCATTGTAGCAGCAGTAAACGATCTGACAATTGTGCCAGACACTTGTTATCATATAGAGGCATTGTCGACCACACAGTCGTATTCTGTGTTTTTACATATCTCTGTATCTGAATATGCATACCTATATCAGTTTCTTTGGCGCTTCAGTGTGTGTTCATATCACTGGCACTGCAACAACATAAAATAATGTGTCTCATTTGTTTAAGTAATTTGATTTTAAAAATTATGATCTAAATTATGATCTAAATTCAGAGAAATAATTCTAAAGAATCTCATAAATATTTACAAACTCAAGTACATATTCACAAAAAATACTGGCTTAGGAACTTTCCATTGATGTTAAGCCACCAGCGTTGATAATTTGATCATAATAATTTCGTACTAATATACAGGGTGAGTCACTAACTATTTCCACCAAGAGTAACTCCGAAAGTATGATAGGAGCCAAAAAGTTTGTGGGACAATAGTTGCATGGGACAATGGGGGCCATAATATGATGTTAGGTTTTTTTGGCTAGGTGGGATCGCTTGAGAGATATGAAGGTGAACTTCATACATTTAAAATGGGATGCTATAGTTTGGTACTCATTTCCTGATAGTGGCTATTGAGACAAATCCAGTGATGTGTAACAGTAAGGTCTTTGAAGATCAATGAAGGTCAAAAAGGAGGCATGAACGTCCATTTACAGAGGGTGTTACAAGTGATGATCATTGGTGTCAAAGCAGTGCTGCAATCTTATTATCATGGATTGAATGCTATTCCTTAGATTGGCACTTATCGAAGCACATGCTCTTACAATTCTCTCTCGCATATCTTCAGCTGCAGTTGGAACAACTTTATAAACAATGTCTTTTACGAATCCCCACAAGAAAACATCCAGAGGCGTCAAGTCTGCCGAACGAGCCGGCTATGACACATCTCCTCTGCATCCAGTCCAACGATTTGGGAAATGTCTCTGCAACTCATTTCTAGCCATCATCGAAAAACGTGCCAGACACCCATCGTGTTGATACCACATTCTGTTCCTTGTTCCCAAAGGTATTTCTTCCAATAACAGATCTAATGTTTCTTGTAGGAATGTCGTGTACTTCCTTCTATTAAGACTTCCTTCAATGAAGTATGAGCCTATAATTCTGTCCTCCAGAATCCCACGCCATACATTCACCGACCACAGTTTTTGGTGTGCAACTTGTAGCAGCCAGCATGTATTCTCAGCTGCCTGATAATGCATGTTATGCAAATTAATATTACCATGGTTTATGAATGTAGCCTCATCAGTAAATAAAATCAAATTAATAAATGTGTCATCCCTTTGAATCTTAAGTGGAGTCCATCGTCAGAATTCAATGTGATGCATAAATCTTTACCAGTTAATTCTTGATGGAGACTGACGCAGTAAAAATGATATTTATGGCGATGCAGAACATGAACAATACTACTCTGGCTCATACCAGATTCCCTTGCGATCTGATGCAAACTAACACAAGGATCTGGAACCACAGTGATAAGAGTACCAACTTCGGTTTCCTAGTTAGTAGCTTTCCTTTGCCGGATATGTCTCTGGTGCCTTAAAGATCCAGTTGTTCTCAATTTATCAGACACATATTTAAATGTACGACATGTAGGACGAGTATGTTGAGGATATCTCTCAGCATATAAGTCTCTAGCTCTCACTGAGTTTCGTTGGCATTCTCTGTAAATTAGAAGAATATCGACTTGTTCTTCAAAGGAATACATCATTCACATTCACTTGATTCGATGATACTAGTCCTACCGTTCATATTAGTATTGATTGCGAAACTGTCGAATGGTGTTTGCATGTCAATGGCACGTTAGATGGATACGCTGTATTCAGCGAATATTTACTATTAGCATGATATATGAGAGAGAATTGTCAGAACATGTGCTTTGATAAGTGCTGAAGAGATAAGGAATACTATCAATCCATGATCAGAAGATTGCAGCACTGCATTGATACCACTGGTCTTCATTTCTAACACCTTCTGTGAATGGACGTTCATACCACCTTTTTGACCTTCAAAGTCCTTACTGTTACACATCACTGGATTTGTCTCACTAGCCACTATCAGAAAATGAGTACCAAACTATAGCATCCCATTAAAAAAAATGACCTTCATACCTCTGAAGCGGTCCCACCTAGCAACAAAAAAACAATTTCATATTATGGCTCCCATTGTCCCATGTAACTTTTTTCCCACAAACTTTTCGGCTCCTATCATACTTTCGGAGTTATTCTTGGTGGAAATAGTGAGTCACTCACCCTGTGTAGATACTGAGAAAATGGAGTTGTTCAGAAAAAATCATTATAGTAAATCGTTTTTAAAACTTTAGATTTCTGTGACTTCTAGTCAGCCTATCTTATATGGACACTGTTGATCACAAAAGTTTCCTTAGTAATCTGGAACACTGCAAAATGTGTAATATTCTGTAATAAGTGAAATATTCCAGCCTTGCTAACTGACAATAGTTATTTTCAATTATACCCACTTATCAGAACTGTTATGAAACCACTAAAGTTATATCTAGTGAAGGCACATTTATGGGACCTCTTTTTTCCTCACATAAGTCAGTGGTATATGTTTAAATTAGATGCACATCAGTATATCTTATTTGCTGATGACACAACAATTCTATAAAATGATGAGAGCAGTGTGTCAGTGCAGCAATTCGTAAACTGTGTCACAAATTGAATTAGAAATTGGAAAATAAATAACAGTGACTTACAGCATGCTCTTTTATTCAAATTGATGCAATAATCCATATGAACTTGTTTTGTCCAATAGAGATGTACAAGTGTAAGCAGCATAGAAACTAAATTCTCAGGTTAATAGCTACACAAAAGCCTAAAATTGGTTGTGCATATTGAAGGTGTTAATAGTAAGCTAAACAGAGGGCACTATGGAGTAAGGGCTCTGAACTCCTTCCCCAGCTTTAATATAGTTATGAGAGTAGGGCCTAATATGCTTACACCTATTTCTCCTAAATTATGGAACAGTATTCTGAGGAAACTCCTCAACATCACTCATTGCATTTAGACTAGGATAGTGAATGGGATGTAAACTAGGGGACTCACCAACAGCCTTGTCTTGTTACATACACCCATTCCCATCAGATCACCTGAAGTTAAACAATGCCAGGTGTGGCCAGTACTTGAATGGTCAACTGCTTGGGGATGTCACACACTGTTGCAAATTTTTCCTTTGTCTTACCACCAAGGAGGAAAACTGATGGTGGCAAAAAGTTCTTAAAACCAGATGTTACACCAGTGTTTGGGATTAAATTACAAACCTTTAAGCAGTATCTCATAAAGTGAGGCCATATGACACAGTTTGCGATAATCCACCCATTAGATGGGGACATTAAGTTCGAGAGGAGTATGCTATGTGCCAGCACTAAGTTGCACTCTCTCCCTTCTGAGTGAGATGGAGCAGTGGCTAGCACATTGGACTCACGTTCAGGAGGACGATGGTTCAAACCTAGATCCGGCCATCCTGATTCAGGTTTTCCGTGCTTTCCCTAAATCGCCCGAGGCAAATACCAGGATCATTCCTTTGAAAAGGGCATGGCCGACTTCCTTCCCTGTCCTTCCCTAATCCGATGAGACCAATGACCTTACTGTCTGGTCTCCTCCCCCAAACAACCCAACCCCAACCCTCTCTCCCTTCTCTCCTCATCCTACAATGCAAACATGATACCACACCACACACACCACAAAGACAGACAGACACACATACACTCTCTCTCTCTCTCTCTCTCTCTCTCTCTCTCCCTCTCTCTCTCTCTCTACAGTCATCTACACATATCAATTACACTTACCACACAAATTTCACACTTAGCAATAGAGAAGTGTTAGTGTGCATGAACGACACAAAAAAACTCTCCAGTTAGGTGGCAAAGCCTGCCCCTCAGGTCTCCCAGCCAATCGAACCATACAATATTACTTCTTTTAACTAGAGTGCTCATTAAACTAACTTTAACAGTATCTAATGCATATCCCTTTCTATATACAGGGTGATTATGTGATGCTTTTACCAACTTTCAGGGTCAATGGAGAAGGCCAAATATATCAGTCTGAGGTATGGGACCTTGATCTGGAAACGACTGAGTCGAAAGATATAAGCGAAAACTATTTTGAAACTTCTAACAGTGGCGTACATGCACTGGTACTATTGTTGCTAAGATTGTGAGGCAGCAACTTTTAAAGGCTGTAATAACGACCAAAACAAGAAAAAGTATCTTGTAAACATGGACCATAAAATCCGTACCTTAGGAGCTATGAGCACTTTTTCATCTTCAGTACTATATTGCGAAACATCTCTCTTCTATTCTGCTTTACGAACCCTTACAACACAAGAGATGTGAACAAGTAATGCACTCAGGAATCGTTTTGGTGGTCCAGGTGTTATGGTGAGGGGAGGCATAATGACACTTTGAACATGGTACATTCGCCACTCAACGTTATTGTGACATCAAACTCTTTCCTCATTTCTACCTTTTCAGGGGTGCATTTGGTCCTGACATCATTTTTAAGAATGACAATGTGTGACCGCATTCAAATGTGAGGATGGAGAAGCTCCTGGAACAAAATGATATTTTGTGAATAGATTGGGCTGCCCATTCCCCCAGCTTCAATCACATCGAGCACATGTGGGATGCGTTAGGGAGATATATTGCAGCATATAGACGTGCAGCAATGACCATTCAGCAGTTGTCAACCACACTGGTGGAGGAACAGAACTTTTTGTCAATCTTGTGGGCAGCATGGAAGCCTGTTGCAGAATGGTCACTGCTGTCCATGATTATCAAGCACCCTATTAAGCACAATGTCACACCTTTTTTAATGTCCAGAGGACCATCATAAATAACAATAACTTCCGCACAATTACTGTCTTTGAATAAAAGTGTCATTTATATTTGGCTCTTTGCGCATTTCTTTCAGTTGCCTTCTACTATATGTAGTAATTCTTTCTCTGTGTAGTTCATGTTTCATCAAGTTTCTTTATTTGGCAGTGATACATAATGCAAAAGTTACACTCATCCCTAGGTTTTGCACACAAGTGTTTATATATATGCTTATTGTTCAAAGGAAATCTGCATCATTAAGAATATGGAGACAAGGTATACCAAATTAAATCATAATCGTCCTGTATAAAAACGACTGAAGTTAGGAAATTAATGTAAATGGTTTGCTTCTCCAGTACGGCTCTGAAGCTACTGAATGAAAGTAAATAAAGAGATGAGTTTTATTTCAACTATTTTAATGAATGTTTCATTCATTATTTTCAGTAATAGATGCTTGGTTAATAAACACAGACCACAAGCTGAAAAACTGAAAGAGCAATAGTAGCGGTTGAAGGTCCCTTTTATATACTGGAATAAAATACATATGTATGTCGTTAGATGGCAGATTTTGCCAAAAGAAAAAACATTAGCTTAGTGCCAGAGGAAAAGTGTAATGATAAAAACTAGCAACTCTTATTACATCAATTATACATGGCTCCTTATTGTACCATCACCAAGATGTAGAGCAGTATAAAATAAGTGACTGCTTCTGACAACTAAACACTGAAACTATCAACACTGAACTGAATTCCAGTAATATCAGTGTACATATGAAGATCGGTGAGTTCTCATCTACTGTCACTCCTCATCAAAGAGGGTATGTTGGAGATTTGGGCAGTAACAACAGTATTTGTTGATACAAAATAATTGATAAAATGAGGAAATCTAGAGAACTGAATATGAAAAGAATCACTTAATTTGGCTTGTGATATCAAAGACCTTCAGATCAGCAAGAGTGAAAGCAAAGTAAATTGGATGTATGTGTTGTTACAATTGACAATTCCAGTCTACCACTCCCACACACAAGAAATGTTTTATTTAGTTTATCACAGCTATACTCAATATCTGAATTCAGTTGCCTTTAACTACAATAGTTCAGAAGCCAAGAATGAATCTTAGAAAGACAAATTGGGGATTTTATAGAAAAGAAATTACGGTCGCTTCCTAGGGGTACATCAGAAACATACATCTGTTGGGGATACAGAAAGGCATATGGTTCCTGTTGGAACGAAAAGACAGGGAATATATGCACAGATTATCAACAAACAATGGACGGCAAGAAATGACTGGAAATCTAGACTTCACCCAGCAACTGAATTCTTAGTCTCTTTTGCAACAACTGGGATCAGCAACATTAATATGAAGGTAAGCATCTAAAGTTACTCCCTCTGATGTAGCCCACCATTTCAAAATCTGTACAGAAAGGAAGTCCTTTAAAAACAGCATTAAGTCAGACCTAGGAGATACTAAGAAGAAGCTAATGGAGGATAAAAATTTTGTTGTACCTTTACTGAAGACAAGATTAATACAGCAATTAAAAGGCTCAAACTGAGGAAGATGACAGGAAATGATGGACTTAATTCAGAGTCTATTAAATATACAAGCCTTCAAGCTAGAAAGTGTCTCTTGCAATTCTACTATTATGGTCTCAGCACTGGAAGAATTCCACAGCAATTTAAAATATGCCAAAAGCAGCTACTCTGGCTAGGGATATCTAACAACGACCACAGAGATTATTGATTCATCGCATTATGCAGTAATGTTACCAGCAGAACATCCATCGACTGGAAAAAAATCGCAGCACCACGAAGGAGTTGTGCAACATACACGAAAGTTGGTAGGCGTGTATCTACATCTGAAAGATGATATCTACTCAGATTTCGCTACAGTCGCGTAAGAGTGGCGCTGGTAGTGCCAATATGAAGATGCAAATCAGGTTTGCTTTAAATATGCAATCTAACGGCCGTGAGCACTATTTATCTCTGAAATTGGACGTAGTGAGCTGATGTCACACAAGAATGTCTTTAATGCAACAAAGACGCCTTTATCAACACCTCACTGAGTTTGAACAATGTCGTGTAACAGGGATTACGAGAATCTGGACGTTCCTTCTGCAGTATTGCAGAAATACTTAGCAGAAATGTAGCCACTGTATATGATTTCTGACAGCGGTGGTCACGAAAATGTATGGTCACGAGAAGACTCGGCTCGAGACGGCCATATGGCACTCCAGGGGTGGAAGATGACTGTGTTCAGTGTACGGCATACTGCGTCTGTAACAGCAATCTTAGCAGCAGTTGGCACCACTGTGATACAACAAGCTGTTACAAATGGTTTACTTCAAGAACGCCTCGAAGCCAGAATTGTGCATTCCACTGACCCCAAACCATTGCCATTTGCAACTACAGTGGTGTGAAGCGAGAGCTCATTGGATGGTAGAGTGTATATCTACTGTGTTTTCTGATGAAAACTGGTTCCACCTCAGTGCCCTTGATGGCCATGTGTTTGTTAGGAGGCCAGTCAAGTGCTTGCAACCAACCCGTCTGCATGCCAGACACTATGGGCCTGCATCAGGATCTATGGTCTGGGGTGTGACTTTGTACGACAGCAGAACACTGTCGTGGTTACCCCACACACACTGACAGCAAAATTGTACGTCAGTCTGGTGATTCGACTTGTTGTGCTGCCATTTACGAACAGCATTCCAGGGGATGTCTTCCAGCAGGATAACGAACGCACGCATATCGTTGTGGTAACCCAACATACTCTGCAGAGGGTTGACATGTTGCCTTGGCCTGCTCGGTAACTAGATCAGCTCCAACTGAGCACATATCAGACATCAGCAGATGAGGACTCCAGCGTCATCCACAAACAGTGTTAACCATCCCTGTACTGACCGACCAAGTCATGGAACTCCAACACACAAACTGACATCCAGCACCTGTACAACACAATGCACGCACGTTTTCATGTTTGCATGCAACATTACAGCTAGTTCACTGGTTATTAATGTATCAACAACTCACATTTGCAGTGGTTTATCTTGCACTTACATTAAGCTGTGATCTTGCATTTAAATGTGTTACCTAGACAAATATATTTCCGAAACTTCATTACTCTGCATTAATTATTTTTTGGTGGTACGATTTTTTCTATCAGTGTGTATTGGTGTAGACAGCATAATATTCCCAGGTGATGGCGGATTCAGGTCAAAATGAAGTTGTTGTGATCAGGTATTACTATAACTTCCTTTATTGAACTGATGTTCCAGAGAGGCTTGAAAGCATCAATAACTTTTGCTCATTTAACTGCAGCGTATCATACAGAATTTGTAAACAGACCACTGCATAAGCTGAAATGAACTATGTATTGTGATAAGATCATTAAGCTACTAGAGGTGATGCTTAAAAATTGCCCAGTCACTGCAATAATATATTCAAGCAAATAGTATAAGATAAAAAATCGAATGCCTCAAGATTCATTGTTAGTTCCCCTTTCATTTAACTTACATACAAGTTTCATGCTAGCAACAGCATCTCAAAAATTTTGCATTACAGGTGATATAACTCTGGCAACATAAAGGACAGTTTTTTCAGAGACAAAAGAAACCCTCTCAGAGACGCTACACACACACTAAGGAGATATTGAAAATGGAGGAGATTCTGCGTCAGCCCCAGTAAAACAGAGGTGCATGTGCATTCCACTTAAATTAGAAGCTTGAGTGACATAAAATCAGTTTCTGTGGATCACAGTTAAACCACAATGTGCATCCTAAATTTCTTGGCACCGTACTGTACTGTTCCTTAGCACTCAGGAAACATCTTGAAATCACAGGAAAAAAAATGTAACTCGAAATAACATTATCAGAAAGTTGACAGCCACAAGCTGTGGAGTACAAGCAGACACTTTACATAAAGCAGCATTCTGTCGGCGAATAATGCATCTGTGCATGAGCTAGAGGCAGTCATGTCTGCCAGACTGATGTCAAGCTAGATGACACTATGAGAACTGTGACTGATATGCTGAAAACAACACAAGTTCTTTCGCTTCTTGTTTAGAGTAGTACCTTCAGATATGTGACAATCAAAGGCAGAGGACTGATAATGTAGTAAGATACGCAATTGATCAGTTTATAAGAACCCTTCAAGCAACAAAATACTTCCTCATTGTCCATGTAGCACACCTAAATCTGGAAGACCTGGAATCTCAACAATTTCCACCAACTTACTATTTTCAGTATAGAAGAACTCAGGAGAACTATCTGGGCACTGGTTTTTGGGCAAGACCTGGCAAATGAAACTGGGCCAGCTGTACTGTTGACAGACATAGAGCCCACAAGAAAAATCTGGAGTTGACTCAGCCTCATCAGAACCAGACATCAAGAGACTAAACACCCTCATAAGTGGGAAGACTGCACTCACTCCTAAATGTGGTTGTGGCACAATAGGGAAAGTGGGCAAAGCAACAGATCACATTGTTCACCAGTCATCAGATAGGGGATTTCAAGGAAACTGAAACGACATCACAAATGTTGTTACTTTGTTAAGTTTTTCAGATACAGAGATGTGAAGGGACTGAGAAATTAATAAAATCTCTAATGTTTACTTGCTATTATTGAAGACTTCAACTGTTAACATGGTAACAAACAATAAATGAGAAACAGAGTTACTGCATGTAAAATGTGTTAAGTGATGTGTTTTATCCATATTAGTTAACAGTTCCACTACAAATGGAGAGATAGAAGCTAATCTCTAATTTTGTAGTAGATTGTCGCTAATGGCAGCTATGACAGATTGTATGCATTCCAAAATCATGGGTACCAGGTGTAGTAAGGAATGCAGGGTTCGTTCCAGAAAAATGCATTTCAGGGACTATTCAACAAATGTTGGATTGGAAGTTGACTGAGCCATCCACAAGCCCATACTGTAGTCCTTTACTGGTTGTCCTAAACCAGAGATCAGAGTTCGACTAGTTTTGGACCCAAGACAGGTAAATAAGATTATAGTTCCTGTCGCACTCATCCAGAAAATATCGATGAGCTTATACAGAAGTTTCACGGGAAGAAATTCTTTTCAACTTGTGATCTTAGTACTTCTTACTGGAAGATAATGCTAAGTCCTGAATCGAAGAAGTACACAACATTTGTTTATGAAGGGAAATGGATCAATTGGTTACATTGTGTATCAAAAACCCCACACATATCGATTTATATCAGCAGTCCAGCAGCTGTCACCACCCTCAGCAGAAGAATGGAGTTTTTAAGACACTGGTCAATAGAGCACATATCCTGTCAGACCAAGAGAGTCTATCAATGGAAATACAGCATCTTAAAAAAAATGAGTAGACTACGAAACAAATTGAGATCGCATTCAAACCAGTCATTTCACCACAGGTTCCAGAAGAAGAGCAAGATGAAGCAAGGAAGGTGGCGTATCTGCCCTATGCTAGGTCTATTTCTGCCAGAATCAGTAGGATCCTCCGTAAACACATCAAGTGTGTTTTCTGTCCATCCAGCATGATCAGGGGACTGGTGGGAAATGTTAAAGATGACCTGGGGTTACAGAAGCCAGCCATTTACAATATACCTTGTCAATGTGATATGTCCTACATTGACCAGACGACAAGAACAGTGGATATCAGATGCAAGGAACATCAAAGGCACATCCAGTTAAGACAGGTGATGAAATTAACCATTGCTGAACATTGTCTAGAACTAGATCATGCCATGAATTACGATGAAACCAAGATTCTAGCACAGACACCCAGATTCTGGGACGGTGTCATAAGGGAATCGATAGAGATAAAAGTAACTGACAATCTCATGAACTGCGATGTGGGGTACCAGCTAAGCAGAGCCTGCGATCCTGCTCTGGAATTGTTAAAGGAGCAACGGGGACAGCTGCAGCGCTCCATGAATAGAAGAACTGAAGGCGTGGATATAGCAAGCTATCCCCAGACAGAGTGCCAGGCTCTCCGGACCGAAGATGGAACGTCCGGGAGCGTGTCCGACGGGCGCAGACCACAGAGGGAACACCCAGAAGTGCATCGGACCGGAAATGGTACTGCAACGCTCCAGAAGATCGTAGTGAGCGGGAGAGGAACGCAGGGAGAATGCCTAGCAACCCAGACAGAACTCCAAACGCACTAGGCCGAAGATATAACACCTAGGAGCGGATCTGGTGGGCGCGGACCACAGTGGGAACGCCCAGAACCGCAGCGGACGGGAAACGGGAAGGCACCGCTCCAACAGATCGCTGCGTGCAGGCGCGGACTGCAGAGAGAACGCCTGCAACCGCCGGTGGAGGGGGAAGGCCACAGACGTAATTACTGGACCAGATCCGCTCGAGGAGCGGTCTCAGGTCTCACCTGATGAAGGTTATGAGCAACATTACCAACGTATCGTGCAAGATCGACACTGATATACGGCAGAACACTTGACAACCCAAGATGTCATTAGATCGCCAGGAAAGCCTGAAGAGTTACAATGCTGTTGTGTTAGGCAGACTATTGTTACTAGGCAAAGACAGTGATCCATCCTGCTCAGTCGCTAGTACACATGTGACTGTTTGCACAAATCTTCTCTGAAGATTTCTAGTGTCATTTTTGAATGTAACTGTGGATACTCTGCAACGAATCTGGTGCTGCGAAGATATCTTGGTGTACTTTGTTTTCACCGTGCTATGACTGTTTTTTTTTTTGTTTCTTTGTTGGTTGCTGGACTTTCTTGCGTGCAAGTACAAACACGAACCGAAGTGGACTGTTAATACATAAGAGCGAGTTGGCTACACTTGAACGCTAACCCGTTTTATTTCAGATAGGCGCTGTAGATAGCTGTTATGTCCATGCTCATTCTTTTCTACCTTGTTGTATGTTGCCAGAACTTCTGTCTTGGTGCTTTGAGGGCTTAGCAGTTCCATCCCAGCCTCCAGTCCTTCACTAACAGCGTCGCATCTAACCACCTGACCAGCCATCACCACCGACCACCATTTCATCCCGATGTCTTGCAGCTTCTCACCATCCTGCTGTACCACCGGCATCGGACCGTCGACGTCGTACCATTATCACCGCATCGTCGATATAATACACAGAACATGATTGTCTATTAAATGAATCTTGTATTGTGTGAATAATTCCGTTTTCAAGGATTATAAACAGTTCTACAAACATTTAAACCATTTTCTGTATTTTTTGTTCCATACAAACTCAGTAACGTATTTTTTTCAATATTCATGCTGAAAAACAATATGTTTGATTCAAAGTTCCGATGTTTTTGTTAAATATGATAACTACAACCGATTTGGCGAGGCCCACTGGGGATCTCGGATTTTCTCCGCCAACCGCGACCGCATGAGCGGGCGTCATATGTATTGTAATATCCATTCCCGAGAAGGTTACCATGAGTATTTATGCAAGCCGGTGATAAGAGGTGCTAAGAAAGTATACACAACTCGATGGTTTAATTAATAACCATAATATTCATGAACAAACAGGAAACTTAGGTTACGATTACATATCTGTTATTATATATGGTGTACTCAAAACAGGAAACTTAGGTTACTATTATCTATCTGTTAGAATACATTGTGTAATCAGAAGGAAACTTAGGTTACGATTACATATCTATTATTATATATGGTGAAACTTAGGTTACGATTACATATCTATTATTATATATGGTGCAGTCAAAACGGGAAACTTACGTTACTATTATCTATCTGTTAGAGTATATGGTGTAGTCACATGAATGGTTTTTAGTGACCAGGATACGCCGTATAATATCCGTACCTAATGTAATGTTATTGTAATATTCCGCTGCGAGTACCAACGATGATGCGCTACCGTAATTGAGATGAGAACGCTCTTTGCTATGAAAAAAAGAGCATCTATGCATTTTGTAAGTGATAGAGATAAGGAATGCCGATTGGACCTTGTGTTTTTTGACGTCGGATAAATTTGCATATAGAAGAAAGTTGAAGTGCAGAGGATTACAACGTTTCATTGCAATTATCAAGAATAAAAAAGAATCTCTTGTAAAAAAGAAGGTAAATGTCGTTTACGAACTTTTATTCGATGCTGGATCCCCGGACCTTGATAAAACGATTTGTGTGTTCAGCAATCCAGTGCAGATTGATGTCTTCGCAAATTAATAATACACTCCTGGAAATGGAAAAAAGAACACATTGACACCGGTGTGTCAGACCCACCATACTTGCTCCGGACACTGCGAGACGGCTGTACAAGCAATGATCACACGCACGGCACAGCGGACACACCAGGAACCGCGGTGTTGGCCGTCGAATGGCGCTAGCTGCGCAGCATTTGTGCACCGCCGCCGTCAGTGTCAGCCAGTTTGCCGTGACATACGGAGCTCCATCGTAGTCTTTAACACTGGTAGCATGCCGCGACAGCGTGGACGTGAACCGTATGTGCAGTTGACGGACTTTGAGCGAGGGCGTATAGTGGGCATGCGGGAGGCCGGGTGGACGTACCGCCGAATTGCTCAACACGTGGGGCGTGAGGTCTCCACACTACATCGATGTTGTCGCCAGTGGTCGGCGGAAGGTGCACGTGCCCGTCGACCTGGGACCGGACCGCAGCGACGCGCGGATGCACGCCAAGACCGTAGGATCCTACGCAGAGCCGTAGGGGACCGCACCGCCACTTCCCAGCAAATTAGGGACACTGTTGCTCCTGGGGTATCGGCGAGGACCATTCGCAACCGTCTCCATGAAGCTGGGCTACGGTCCCGCACACCGTTAGGCCGTCTTCCGCTCACGCCCCAACATCGTGCAGCCCGCCTCCAGTGGTGTCGCGACAGGCGTGAATGGAGGGACGAATGGAGACGTGTCGTCTTCAGCGATGAGAGTCGCTTCTGCCTTGGTGCCAATGATGGTCGTATGCGTGTTTGGCGCCGTGCAGGTGAGCGCCACAATCAGGACTGCATACGACCGAGGCACACAGGGCCAACACCCGGCATCATGGTGTGGGGAGCGATCTCCTACACTGGCCGTACACCACTGGTGATCGTCGAGGGGACACTGAATAGTGCACGGCACATCCAAACCGTCATCGAACCCATCGTTCTACCATTCCTAAACCGGCAAGGGAACTTGCTGTTCCAACAGGACAATGCACGTCCGCATGTACCCCTTGCCACCCAACGTGCTCTAGAAGGTGTAAGTCAACTACCCTGGCCAGCAAGATCTCCGGATCTGTCCCCCATTGAGCATGTTTGGGACTGGATGAAGCGTCGTCTCACGCGGTCTGCACGTCCAGCACGAACGCTGGTCCAACTGAGGCGCCAGGTGGAAATGGCATGGCAAGCCGTTCCACAGGACAACATCCAGCATCTCTACGATCGTCTCCATGGGAGAATAGCAGCCTGCAATGCTGCGAAAGGTGGATACACACTGTACTAGTGCCGACATTTTGCATGCTCTGTTGCCTGTGTCTATGTGCCTGTGGTTCTGTCAGTGTGATCATGTGATGTATCTGACCCCAGGAATGTGTCAATAAAGTTTCCCCTTCCTGGGACAATGAATTCACGGTGTTCTTATTTCAATTTCCAGGAGTGTACTAGGCGAATCTGCTACTATCACGCTCCGAACGACGCGCAATATTTCGGCGTCAGCTTGTGTGTACCTGATGCGTTCTCTCCTTACATGAGCCTCGAGAAAAGCATATTCATCTATAGTCAATTTTTTTCACAGATTTTTATATTAGACAGGTAAAGAAAATTAAAATATATGCATCTAGGCATAAGATCAAAAGAGAGTTTAAATGCAGTACCTGTCTTATCGTGTCAAAGTCAAAGGTCAAGTTAATTAACCTTTCTTTAGACATGGCAGTTAATTATAATTTGTTTCGTGCTGAAAGTAGACCCCAAGCAGGTATAGGACAGGGAATTTAGTGTCCTGTCTCCACACAGCAGGTGTGCTGAGAACGGCCTGCACTCCACAAAATCTGTGTAGTGCAAGACACTAGGAGGAAACCATTTTAGAGAGACAAAAATCGAGAAAGTCAGGTGAAGCACTGAGAAATTGAGGCCATGGGAATGGCCGTTGTCCATAGCCACAACTTGAAGGAATGTTTCTTTAAATCCAAGTAACTGAAAGCCTGATTAAGTCAAAATACATATTTTGGTAGACGGCGCACTTCCCTGCATATATCCATGAGCAAGCCTTTTGGTTGACTGGGGTTGAGAACCTGACGTGTTGTATGAATGAATTTCTGCCTCCCTTCCCACACCACATCACTGCTGGTTAACCACAATAAAATCCGTGAGAGTAGAAATTTGTTAAACATCTTTATAACAACTCAAGAAGTCTGCTACAGTTAGCCAGCGAGATGCCTATGCTGGTAGATCAAGCTAAGTTTTAACGAAGTAGCCTGCTCGTTGCTACCATCGTGCACTTTGGCGATTCTGTTGGTGTTCATACTTACTTTTCTGGTGTTCTTTCCTTAAATTACTAAACATTTTTGCAGTCATTGATTGTGATATAGTTGCATGATATGCGTCATGTCCCACCTGCCTGTGCCAAGGCTATATTTCATAATTACAACATTTTGTTTATTTATTAAATGTTTACATATTTCATTCAGTGGGTAATTCATTGTTCTTGTGCTAATAAAGCAAAACCAAACTGTTATAGTAACCGCTAGTTTCCTTTTGTAGTTAGATGAACCCTTAATTAATATATCCATGAGAGGCGAAGAGCCCATACTTTCATGCTTAATTGAGCTATGCCTAGCAATTTCCCGACAGTAAGATGTTATCCATTGTGTGACATTGTTCCTACTGAATTTGCATGATCTTATGTGTAGCTTCCCTTCCCTATAAGACACCGGGATCAAACTTCTATCATTCTTAGGGGCATGCTGAACAACTCAACCGACTCTTCACATAGGAGTTTGTTGACCCTCAGCCAGTTTTTCGAAGAATGATTTACATTGTCAAATGTTTGGTCGACGACTGTTACTATTTGAATCACTTCTTGTCCATCGCATTTTTAACCAGAAAAGTATGGACAAACATTATGGTAATCAAAGAAGCTCGAGAATTTAAAATAATCATATCCTGAAACTTCCTGGCAGATTAAAACTGTGTGCCGGACCGAGACTCGAACTCGGGAACTTTGCCTTTCGCGGGCAAGTGCTCTGTGAATGAAGTTTGGAAGATAGGAGACGAGATACTGGCAGAAGTAAAGCTGTGAGGACGGGGCGTGAGTTGTGCTTGGGTTGCTCAGTTGGTAGAGCACTTGCCCGCGAAAGGCAAAGGTCCCGAGTTCGAGTCTCGGTCCAGCACACAGTTTTAATCTGCCAGGAAGTTTCATATCAGCGCACACTCGGCTGCAGAGTGAATATCTCATTCTAATCATATCCTACTTGCGCTGAACTAATTTGTATTTTCCTTACAGCAAAGGTTGGTGAATAGAGTTCATCACTGTGCTCAGCTTAGATGCTGCAGTCTTGTGGCAAATATTTTAATATTTTTGTATTTTTGGCAGTATTTCATTGTGTTTTGTGGCATGCCTAGGTTATGAATCTGGCTATTAAGGGGAAAAATTCATACTGCGTAGATGTTTGATTATGCCAAGGTTAACTCATGTTCGTGCGCATAGTATAGAGAAGATGTGTACAATTGATAGGGAAAAGTGAGTTCATCTGTAACTGGAAAGTGTGAACTCAATGTGAATCTCGAACAAGCAGTTCACAGTGTGCTGAGTTTAGATATTAAACTCTAATTCTCCTCCGTCGATGTTAGAGAAAGTCGAGAGCGTAATTTGGAATGATCGGTAGTGACAGTTGGTGAATTAAATATTTTGCATATTAACAGAGAAAAATCCGAGGCTGAGTTGTTTGGTGAGGAGAACGTGATAGTGTCATTGACAACTTGAAACTCTGTGGCCGCTGGATGCAAGGACGTGACACAGACTTTTACTGATCGCCCGCCAGCTCCTTATCCATCGTCACCTTTTGATCTCCAGGGTTTCTTAATTGAAATGGCGTTGGAAAACAAGCATCAGTATGAGAAGAACGACCAGCGTTGCAAATGGACGGAAGAACAACAAAAAAGCGGAAGAACATTCCAAAAATTCGGATGAGCGACATGGAAAGGAGGAAGAGGTCCAGAGAATTTCAGAAGAGCTTCATAAACAGTCCAAACAGCAGAAAGAAAGCAGAAGAGTTTTTCAAAAGGTCGGATGAGAGTTACAAACAGAAGGAAGCATTCTTCAAAAAGATGGAAGAGAACTTCACGGCACTCATGCTCATTAACGAACGGCAAGAGGAGATGAATGATGCACGATTCAAAAAGCCTGACGAACAATTCAAGAAGCATACTCAAACTTTTCAGGAGATTAGAACAACAGTTAAAGGGTCATGTGCAAGGTGTGACAAAAATATTGTAGCATTAGATAAAAAGATAGGGGAAAAAACTAAGAAACCCGAAGACAAGACGAAACTATTAACTGAGGAACAAATCAGCATTTGCGAAAATAAATTATGCACGGTACCTCAAGAAAGCAAGGGCACAATCGATGGATTTCGCAAGTATATTGACGTCATTAAAGAGTGTAAAGACAGTGAAGACAACGTATCGCAAGTATGAAAACAGATAGATCAGTTATTGTTACGTAGTGTTGTGGGTTCCGATAAGACCGTTCCTCTAGACTTGAAAGATCAAGAGGAGGTAGGGCTGTAATTCAAATTTGAGGATATAGGGGCAGACATCAGCTGTCACAACCTGAAGCACTGGTACAATTGTTTAAAAGGAGACAACAGTTTGCATTAAAAAATTACAGTCGAACCGTTACAGGATGGACTTCTGAGGTCATAATTTCCTGGTCATAAAATTAATTTCATTTGTGTGCAGCTGTGGGAAGAAGCAACTGGAAAAAAACAAATAATCACGGCAAAGGGCAGAACTTACGAGGAATTTAAACAGGTCTTTCTGCACGAATTTCGGGTGCAAACTAGGCTTGTCAAACTAGGCATTTTGGTGATGGGGGCTTGTGCAGAATCGCAATTTCGTAGTACAACGCAGTATTTTATAGAATTGGTCAAAAGAAAGCAGCACATGGATGCATCATTTGAGCAGGAAGAGCTAATATGGACCTGCCAAACAAAATTATGTAACACAATTCAGAGGGATACCACGTTAGAAGGTCACAGAATGAATGACACAAGAACATTCTTGCATTTACCTGACGAGTTTGGTTATGATCATGAAGTCGATGTCAGAGGAGTAATGCACTTTGTGCAAATGCACTATGAGCCACCACAATGTGGACCACTTAACACGAAATGGAGGACGAGGCATCAGCCCCACAAAAATCGAAACAGATGGAATAACAACAATACTCATGGCTGATTGGTGCCTCCGGATAGGGTAAATGAGTGACGAAATTACGGTGGACGAGATGATCAGAGACGAGAGGATGCAAAACTGTATGCATACGTGACCCTGATCCATGAAGGAATCCACGGTAAAATGGCAGTGAGAGAAATTGTGGAGAAGATTGACTAGCGGCCGACTTCACCGTTAGATGGAAGTCAACATCCACAAACCTTATTTGTCAATTATGAAGACTCAAAAGAAGAAACTTTCAGAAGGTGTCGCTCAGTTTGACAACAGGACGGAAGACTTATGTACCCAGTGATCGGTGTGATGTTATGAGATGTTACATTATAATGTATTCTGGATTCAGGCAGCCAAATCTCGGTACTTGATAAGGCTGTGTATGTTATGTTTGATAAGAAGTAGCAGATGGTCAGGAAGCAAGGGATGAGAGTACGAGGTGCAATACCCAGAAAGCTCGCGGAAGTAAAGGAGCAGTCGGAGCCGGCTTTGTTTATCAGTCACACATGCTTAGTGCCAGTTTTATGATTATGTGGAACCTAACTGTGATGGTGATTCTTGATCTTCACTTTCTCAAGCTCTACAGAGTGGTGCTGCCCTTGAAACAGAGGTATGTACCAATGTGTTTATATGGGGAATAATTTAAATTAACTTTTAAGGACAGTGAGGGCGGCTCATGAAGCGAGGTGTTAGTCATCGTTTTGGGTAGTGAAGTACATTCCACGAAATAACATAATAGTAATGGAAGTAGGCGAAGAGGAATTAGGAATAGAAGGAGGAGAGACTCAGCTGCCTATTTCTGCAAAAGTTCCGAGGACACAGGCAACGTCTGAAGTATTCGCGGAAGATAATGAGTCAGTGTACAAAGAATATTATACGAACAATAATGAATAGGAAGACCTTTGTTCTGGCGATTCCGCGGATGAAAAAATCGGTTATTAATACTCAGCGTAGGCTGGGAAAACTTTTGATATATTTCTCCAGGCAGAAGACTGGATAAATGCGACGTTAGAATTACAGGAGGAAGATGATGATTCCAATGGAGATAAATTTTAATCTGTGAACTGCAAACGAAGAATAAAACAACGAAAGAAAAGTAGTGTTCCAGATACGGGGAGTCCGGCAATACTGTTGATAGAAACAGAGCAGAAGGCAATAGAGAAACTGAACAGCGTTCAAATAATGGTTCAAATGGCTCTAAGCACTACGGGACTTAACATCTGAGGTCATCAGTCTCCTAGACTTATAACTACTTAAACCCAATTAATCTAAGGACAACACACACATCCATGCCCGAGGCAGGATTCGAACCTGCGACTGTAGCAGCAGCGCGGATCCGGACTGAAGCGCCTAGAACCGCTCGGCTACAGCGGGCGACTGAACCCACCGATTCCATATTCTGCTAATAGTCATTGGATTTCGACCAACGCGAGCAGCAATGTCGCGATACGATAAACCGCAATCGCGATAGGCTACAATCCGACCTTTATCAAAGTCGGAAACGTGATGGTAGACAATTCTCCTCCTTACACGAGGCATCACAACAACGTTTCACTAGGCAACGCCGGTCAACTGCTGGTTCTTTATGAGAAATCGTTCGGAAACTTTCCTCATATCAGCACGTTGTAGGTGTCGCCACCGGCGCCAACCTTGTGTGAATGCTCTGAAAAGCTAATCATTTGCATATCACAGCATCTTCTTCCTGTCGGCTAAATTTCGCGTCTGTAACACGTCATCTTCGTGGTGTAGCAATTTTAATGGCCAGTAGTGTATATAAATATCAATACATATGTAATATATAAATGGAAAGCGTTGTAATTGAAAATCTCGATACGTTCTTGATCGATTTACAACAAATTTTACACGACATGCTACCAAACATTCGGACGTATATATGCTATATATTTTTGTAATATACATAATATATACATACATAATATATATACTATATAAAGGAGAAGAGTAATTACCACAAACCTCGAAAAGTTCGTGATGGATTTACTTCCAATTTTTGTATGATACTCTAATGAACATTCGGATGGACACAGGCTATGTATTTTTGTAATATATTACGTACATAAATATAGATGTACTATATAAAGGTGGGTTACCAGAAATCTCGAGAAGATCTTGGCAGATTTGCTTCAAATTTTTACACAGTACTCTACTGCACATTTATATGGAAATGACATAGAGAGGGGTGAGGCGGAGATGGACAGAGAGATGGGAAAGGAGATCATGCACACAGAGATGGAGGAAGGAGATGTATGGAGAGAGAGGGGGGATAAGAAGATGGGCAGAGAGAGGGAGGCAAGGAGTTTAGGATTTATATTCATTTCCTGCACAGTTTTATAATTTGTGAAGCATTGCTGGATTTGCTAGTAGGTCATAAATTTTGTTACAGAGTGAAGAAAATTCTACACAATAACGTTGATGGGACTGAGAACCTCAGTAGTCGCTAATAGAAATGTCTTTGACATATATTGCACCTCAAGAGGTTCACTGAATAAGCTCTGTTGGAGGACAAACAACCAATCTCATACCCATGGGCGAATATACATGGAAGAAGATAAGAGGATGATATGGAGGGGTTTTGTTGCATGTGAACGACTTCGCAGTAAGATCTGAATCATCGAGACTGCAATGAAAGATGACAATGATAAATTTTTTTATTGTGTTTAAGCACACCATTAGGGCGAGGCATTGAGCGGTTATGTAGAGAGAATAGATTACTTACACGCCATGTACATGATGTACAGGTATACGAGTCCAATCAACTGGAACTGCAGGATTTGCTTGATATTGTGTATGCTGCTCACTGGGGATGAGACTGTCACCTGGAAGATGTCCATTACTGCGATGTTAACTATCTTACAGTAAGACAAATACTACTCACGAATGTAACGATTTGGTGAAGAATATTCTGAACTGAAAATGGAGGTAATGTGTGGTAACAGTTGTAATGAATGCCATGGTAGAGTGTTTTGTGCTTTCTTGTGTTATCAGCTATATGTTATGATTGTATGTCTTACATGTGTTTCAGAACAGTCATCCAATACGTGGAATGACCAGTTGTTTTCATGATTTAAGTATTGTAAAGAGAAGGAAGCATCCAACAGAGTGAGGAAAACGCTTTATGATACTCAAGGTGTATGTCAGTGTGTGCTGCAGCACAGTAGTTAGCTGTAGGCTGCGCCAATAATTAAAGCAAGTAGCATGCTCAACTAAGTAACGAGGATTCCATTTAGCATCTGAGGATACATAGAAAACTATAACCTGAATTGTATGTGAGGTACACTGATGAGCCAGAACGTAATGACTGGCCGGCCGGAGTGACCGAGCGGTTCTAGGCCCTTCAGTCTGGAACCGCGCTACCGCTACGGTTGCAGGTTCGATTCCTGTCTAGGGCATGGATGTGTGTGATGTCCTTAGGTTTAAGTAGTTCTAAGTTCTAGGGGACTGATGACCTCAGATGTTAAGGCCCATAGTGCTCAGAGCCGTAATGACTGCCTACCTAATAGCCGGTGTGTCCACCTGTTGCGGCGATTCGTCATGGGATGAAAGTAATGAGGCCTTGGTCGGTCGCAGAAGGGAGTTGGCAGCACACCTGTGCACATAAGTCACCTATCTCCTGTAAATTCCGGGGAGGGGGTGATGAGCTCTGACACTGTGTTCAATCACATCCCAGATGTGTTCGATTGGCTTCAGATATGGCGAACTGAGGTCCGAGCACATAAATTGAAAGTCGCTGCTGTGTGCCTCGAACCACTCTATCACACTCCTGGCCTTGTAACATGTCGCATTTCTTGCTGAAAAGGGCCACTGCGGTCGGGAAACATGATCGTTATGAAAGGGTGTACATAGTCTGGAACGAGTGTACGATACTCCTTGGCCATCATGGTATCTTCCAGGAGCTTCACTGGACCCATAGAAGCCCACATGAATGTTCCAAAGAGCATAATGGAACCGCCGCTAGCTTGTCTCCATCCCGCAGTGCAGGTGTAACGAGCTGTTTCCCAGGAAGACGACGGATTCGCACCCTCTCATCGGCATGATGAAGAAGGTATCAGGATTCATCAGACCATACAACACTTCGTCACTGTGATTATGTCCAGTGACAATGGCCACGTTCCCATTACAATCGTAGTTGCCGATGTCGTGGTGTTAACATTGGCACATACGTGGGTCGTCAAGCTGCAGAGGCCTATCATTAGGAGCGCACGGTGTGTTGAGACGCACTGTGCACTCTGTTTTCAGACAAACATTAAAGTCTGATGTCAGTTCGGCCACGGTTCTCCACCTGTCCAGCCTATGATATCGAACATCTGCAATGAGATGTGGCTGCCCAACCCCACGAAGTCTGAATACGGTTTCTTTATGTTTCTTTATATCTCATATTCCCAAATAACTCTGCCTAAGTGCAATACAATCGACACAAGCAGTATAATCCACATAAGATGGCATGGTATACATCTAACCACATAATTACCTGTGTGGGAAAGTGATGAAACCTTGACACAATGGTGAGACAAGGAAACAGTTCCTGCAGAGCGGCTCCTGTCGAGGAAGCACTGCCTTTTCCAACCAAGACGGGCCTGTTTTCGAGTACGACTTACCTGTCAATGTGTGCCCACTGCATCTCCACTCCAACACAGTACACCTACTCTACTGATCGCCGCCACTAGATATTATGCTATGCTGACTGGCGTAAGAAAACTGTGTCATTAGCCAATGAACTGATCACGTAGCAATGCAGCGGAGGACATCCAATCTGAGTCTACAGCATTAATTATCAGGGAGGCTGTAAGTCGACCTGAGTTATTAGCAAACCTGTGTGGGAAGATTGCACAAGGAACCGTCTCTGAACTTGTTATTGTGTTGCCAAAATGGTCGTGCTGCGCAGTAAATAATTCTCATCTGACAATTGATACGAACTCTTGCCTGGTTATCCACTTGAACTTTGAGTCTTGGGATTCGGTTGAATTCATTGTTCAGGTAGCAGATGACCACATTTCTTCGTTGCTTGTGTATGACAATGAGCATTATTGTGACACTCTCCACAACATCAAATAATTTGTGAGTAAAGGAAACAAACTTTTGCTGTGCTCACTAACTATCTGAAGACTGATCAGATATTAGAGTAGGAAACTCGTGAACTTCATTATGATAGACACTGTACATAATGTGAGAAGGAACCAAATGTTGCCAGGAACAGGCTATGGACTTGAACTTCTATGCTAGGAGCCCATTAACTAGAGCTGATGTGTCTCATCGGTTACTTGGACGAGCAACTAACTTCATCTTACGAGCTGTGTCAGGCTTACATGAGGAGAACCACAAAAGCTCCATGGTGGGGAAATTTGTAAAGGTAGCCTAGAGAACAGAGTTCCAGGGTACAAAGAAACACAGCAGAGGAAAGGAAATACAGTACTAACCTGATTATAGTAGATGTTGAAAGTGATTCTTTTGGCACTTTTGGGCACTGATCAGGAAGTTGCTCAAACTTGATAGAAGCTGGTCTGCTTGAATTGCCACATTCTCATCCAAAATGTGCTGCTACTGTTCTTGAAGACTATGAGGGTCGTAGCAAAACACCTTACATTTGAGGGCTTCCGACACAAAATAACCACACCCTGACAGATCAGGTGACCTGGTTGGCCAGACAGGGCCACGACCAAACTGACCTCTGCTGACAACTCTGTCAGGTGTGAAGCTTGCGTAAATGTGCTACAAGGTTCAGCTGGTTGTATGGACAGTTGCTCTATCCTGTTGAAAGCAACTGCATGTCTCTTCCTCCTCCACTAATGCTGTTACAAAGGGTTTCAAAATGTTGGGTAAAAATGTCTGATAAAAGAAGATGGGACCAACAATGCAGCGTGCAGATACTGCACATCAGACCCCAACCTTCTATCAAAAATGGCTCTGAGCACTATGGGACTTAACTGCTGTGGTCATCAGTCCCCTAGAACTTAGGACTACTTAAACCTAACTAACCTAAGGACACCACACACATCCATGCCCGAGGCAGGATTCGAACCTGCGACCGTAACGGTCGCGCGGTTCCAGACTGTAGGGCCTAGAACCGCTCGGCCACTTTGGCCGGCCCCAACCTTCTATCATGCAGTGGTGTTTCACAGAGATTATGCAGATACTATGCTGCCTAGAACCTGTGACTCTGTGAGTTGACATAACCACTCAGGTGAAACCAGGCTTTATTAGATATAAAGAATAGATCAATGTCCAAGCCATCCAATGTTATCTCAGTGAACAGCCACTCTCAAAACTGGAGGCGCTGAGGAGCATCTGCCGGTTTTAATGAATGAACAACAGACACTCGGTAGGAGTTCATGTGCAGGTCCAGGTGGAGTATTTGTCCACATAATCGATGTGATATGCCGGTCTCTTGTGACCGACGTCAGTTTGATTTGGAAGAACTCTGAAGCATTTTATGATGAACTGCATCTACATTTTCTTGTGTGAGGGCCAGTTTCGCAATGTGTTTTGACTTGCTCAAAACAGGTCCTGTCTGACGCCATTTTCGGACCAAGCATAACATAGCACTCTTTACTGGCACTTTGACACCACTAAACTTTCCCGCAGACAACTGACCAAATCGTTTCCGCGACCTTGTTGTGATGCAACTATCCACAACGAACACCTGCTGCTCCATTGAGAGTACCATCGTCCCCTTTACACTTTTTCACTCACACTGACACACCTGCAATACGTCCTGAACTACTGTGGATCACGTGGCGGAAGTTCATGTGGAGTTCACTTTATGGAGTGTGGTTATATGCATACTTTCACATCTAGTTGTATCCACCCATCCAGGCCACTTTTATTTTCCCCACCCTGTATAAACAATTCTTTCAGTTTCGTGTCTTTTGTGCAGAATTTTCGTAACAATAATTTGTGTGATGAACGGTGTGTTTTTCTGAGAGCTGTGAAATGTATTTGTGTACATATGCTTGTTTTCTGCATTTATTTTTAATCATTCAGGGACAGAACCAAAGACTGGCATGGAGGCTTGGCTAAGAATTACGAGTATTCACTAAAGTGATAATTTTGATGCACGCCATCAGCGGAGCTGCAAATTGTGTTTATTTGTAACCTAATGTTATCTAATTGATTAAATACGGCACTTTCACTGTAATCGTGATGCATACCATCAGTGATGTCCAATTTGCGCATATCTGTAATCTTATGATTTTTATTTTCAAAATATGCTGTGACTTTGCTACAAATTTGTTTGATTCTGCTAGAGCTCGATCTCACAATCACGAACCTTATTTGCCAATATGTACCTCAATCTGTTGATACAGTGACTCAAGTGTTTGTATGTGGGAGTTTGTTTACTACTTTAATAGTCACGATATTTTATTTGCATTTACACATTTTGAATTTGTCATGATTATCTGTTTCGAGAATTTACAAATTTATACTTCCACATAATTATACAATAAAACAAGTGTGGTACAATTTGCTTTTATTATATTTTGGTTGTCATGTACATCTTGTTATTCAGTGAGATAAACCACGTGGTAGGATGTGATTCTAATGAAACGAATGATTTAGTATTGTGAGATAGTAGCTATGGATGTAGAAACCCACTCACCCTGAGAAGGGACAGGTGACCGCTCGTTCAGCAGTGACCGAGCAGGCACATGGGGGAAGGGGTTTACTAGCTATCGGAAGCTCCAACATTGGGGGCTTTTGGAGCCCCTTAGGCAAATAGCGTTCAGAGCTGGAGAGAAAGCCAATGTGCATTCGGTATTCTGCCGGAGGCCTCATGTGAGAGTGCAGGGTGCAGGCGTCTGCAAGTTGTGGCTAACTTTGGCATCAAAGACGCCTGTTGCATGGGTTCTGAGGCCATCCTCAGTTCATACAGGCGACTGGCGAAGGTGTTGAAGAATGCTGGCCACACGCGCGAGTTGCAAGCAGAAATTGCAATTTGCAACATTATTCCCAGAGTTGATCAGGGTCCTTTGGTTGGGAGTCGAGTGGAGGTTCTCAGTCAAAGGCTTCATCAAATCTGTGATGGTCCTGGCTGCAAATTTCTAGACCTGCTTTATCATCTGGGGATTTGTAGGACTCACTTTGATAGGTCAGGATTGCACTACAAGAGGAAACAGCTACTCAGGTAGAAGAGGGCTTGTGGAGTGCACACGAGGGTCTTTTAGGTTACTTGGCTGTTTGAAGTGCTCTGATGAACACTCGCCAGTCAATACGCAGCATGGGAAGTGAGACGGCGTTCAGAGTAAATACACTTCGATTGCCAAAATTTTATCAGTAAGCTGTCGAAGTATTCGCAATAAAATCTACAGATTCATATAGACAGATAGTCATGTGAAATACTTTTCAACACGTTTTCTCAAAACTGCCTTCAGCAGCTAGCTCGGCATCCCAAACACAGTGATAATCTCACTTATACAGTGAACTGATATCACTTAGTTCCAGTAAAATGGACGTAGAGGAATTATGGGCAAAGTTTAAGAAGATTGTAGATCGTGGTCTGGAGAGTTACGTGCCTAGTAAGAGGGCAAGGGATGTAAAAGACCCACCATGGTTTAATAACGAAATTCAGAAGATGCCGAAGAAGCAGAGTCTGTTGTAGTTTCAGTTCAAAAGAGAACGCACAAATGACGATAAGCAAAGGTTAGTAGAGTTTGGTGCATCTTGAGAAGACCTGTGCGCGAAGCATACAACAATACCACCGTCAAACCTTAGCAAAAGATCTGGCAAAGAACCCGAGAAAATTCTGGTCCCATATAAAATCGCTAAGCTAGTCTAAGGCTTCCATTCAGTCCTTTCTTGACCAGTCTGATGTTTCAGTTGAAGAAAGCGAAACGAAAGCTGAAAATTTTAAATTTTACGGTCAAGAAATCCTTCAAACTGGAGAATCGTACAAACATACCGTCTTTTGACCATCGGACAGATACAGTAACAAGTATCCCTTGCGCACAGAAACCTCTGAAAGAGTTGAAACTAAAAGAAATCACCAGGTCCTGATGAAATCCCAATTCTGTTTTACAAGGAGTGGTCTACGGCTTTATCCCCTTACCTGACTCTGTCACCCAGCACAAAGTCCCAAGCGACTGGAAAGAAACACAGGTGACTCCAATATATAAGAAGAGTAAAAGAGTGGAACCTGGTTTGATGAATGGCAGCTAGCTCTAAATGTAGAAAAATATAAGTTATTGCGGATGGGTAGGAAGAACAAACCCATAATGTTCGGTTACAGCATTACTAGTGTCCTGCTTGACACAGTCAAGTCATTTAAATATCTCAGCATAGCGTTGCAAAGTGATATGAAATGGAACAAACATGTGAGAACTGTGTTACGGGAGACGAATAGGTTGACTTCTGTTTAATGGGAGAATTTTAGGAAAGAATGGTTCACCTGTAAAGGGGAGTACCGCTCAGGTGTTTGGGATCCATACCGGGTCGGATTGAAGGAAGACATCGAAGCAGTCCAGAGATTTCTTTCAGGAGTGCTAGTTCTGCAAGGTTCGCAGGAGAGCTTCTGTAATGTTTGGAAGGTAGGAGACGAGATACTGGCAGAAGTAAAGCTGTGAGTACCGGGCGTGAGTCGTGCTTCGGTAGCTCAGATGGTAGAGCACTTGCCCGCGAAAGGCAAAGGTCCCGAGTCCGAGTCTCGGTCGGGCACACAGTTTTAATATGCCAGGAAGTTTCAACTGTCTTTTTGGTTCACACATAATTTGGTGGTCCTCTTTCTCTCATAGAAACTAACGATTTCAATGTTCATAATGTAGATTATTTGAACCTACTTCCAGTAGTGTCTGCCCTGCAGAGGTTCTAAAAAACACGATAGAACACAAGAATTTCTCATTTTGGTATGTATTCCATATGGGTTATGGTACTTTTAAACTTTTCTGAAATAACTGTATGAAGTTTACTTAAAATGATGAGAAGGTGCCACATGTTATGTATTTCTTTGAGCTGAGTTCCACAAGTCTTTGTACACCTTTCGCAATTAATCACTGAATGCTGTGGAAAATTGAAACAGTGCTGTTGGCATCATCCTTTGACACCATGTCAATAGGTAAATGAGCCTAGTGTTTATATAGACTTATTAAGAAAGTAAATATTTAAAGCTATGTTGTTTCTTTTTCTCATTTCATGCAACATTTTACTTATTTATCCTCTTCTTGTTAAGTCTTTTTATGCTGTGCTATTACAATGACCTTTTAACAAGTGAGGCCAATAACAAATAGTTTAGTTTTTAGTATATTTCCTGATCTAATGACAATGAAAATTACATTTTTGAATTGTAATTCAGTTTTAAGATCTAATGTTCACAGTTGACAAAAATTTATAGAAAATGTTTTTCTCTTTGACATTTCATTTTAAAAGATTCTTCACTGAATGGGTCACATTTGAGTCTCTGCCATTATATATGGTATTAATGAACAGTATTATGAGTCTTCTCCTTACAGTTTATGTTAACTGATGTTGACACCTTAACTTCAGCTAATTTTATTACAAATGAAGTTTCCTTGTGAACAGACTGGTAAATGCTTTTCATGCATAAATATTTAATTTGGTTCTTTTCTACCAGAATTTCATTTTTAGGTCTGAAGTTTCAAGTTAAAAAAAAGAGGATGGAAGTTTTCCTTTCTGTTTTTGTTTCCAAAAATTTTCTCACTGGTTTTGTCTCTTAACTCTGTATGAAATTCATTATTTCTGCCAGGACACTTTATCATTCTATTTTTCAGTAGCACACATTTATTCCCAAAAATGAATCAATAATGTCACACAACATGTGTAAATCCTTTTTCCACATCTATCTAATTTCTGTTTTCATTATCTGTGGATACTGGTGTATATTCCTTAGCATTGTTAACAACTTCCCATTTTTCCATTTTGTTTTAAAATTTTTTAAGTCCTTTACTTATGCTTCATGTTTTGTAAGGATTAATTCATTTTGTAGGAAGATAATTCTAATCTGACTGTTCATTTTGTTGTCTCATTGCAGTCAGGTTGCCTCCCTGCTGTAGCGAAATATATTTATTTTTTGTTTTTGGTATATTGTGTCCATTCTTCACTGCTTCAGTTTCTCTGTTCCCGCTTCACATTGTTTTCTGAAACCTAAAGCCATACGATGAGGTGAGTTCAAAAATTCATAAGAGCACAGTAAAAACAAAACTAT
The DNA here is from genome assembly GCF_023864345.2 of Schistocerca serialis cubense. Taxonomy (NCBI): domain Eukaryota; kingdom Metazoa; phylum Arthropoda; class Insecta; order Orthoptera; family Acrididae; genus Schistocerca; species Schistocerca serialis. The sequence goes on from NC_064638.1 coordinate 721,864,231, forward strand.
GTTCATTTATCACATAGGAGCAGTTCAATAGCTCCTTGACAAGTTATATTGCCATTCCAACCCTGCACGAACATCTGAATGTTCACAACCTCAACAGAATTAGGTAAAACTGAGTAAACTATATTTCAGGTGAATGCAAAGGACCAAAGGAAGGGCATTTTACGCAACTCTTTTAATTTTGTTTGTTATTTTATTTTGATAAATGAACATGTCTTTGTTCTATACAGGAAGTTTAATTACTAAGAGTTTAAATACGTGAAATAGCAAAACTGTGCAACTCTACTGGAAAAACATACACATTACTTCGCATTAGTTATTATTTTTTAGACTCAGTTACATCCATAAACGGTAATATAATTTTTTATTAATAATAGAGTAGAAAATCATTTTAAACTGTCTCTGAATTGAGTACTTAGAATAATCAGGACAGTGAAACTGAATAATGAGAATGCTAAACCAACACTCCACATTTCTGTGCTTGAGTATTTGAGAAGAAATCTTCATTCATATTTACAAAATATTCCAGAACAAGTGATCTGGTTTTCTTCCAAATTTAGAACACGCTTGAAAATACTAAAAGCTGAATAAAACAGCTGTAGATAAGGACGTTGCTAAAATGTAATGAATCAGATACTAATATTATTAAACATGCTTCATAATAAAACAATGTACCTCTATTGAAAACTGAGCACATAACAGTGAAGTAAAAATGTGTGGCAGTAATAGAGAGAATAGATCTTCTCACCATGGCAAAGACTGTATTCTTATTGAAATAATACAGCTGTTTCCAACAGTGTTATAATAATACACTAGAGTATTGTATGGAAATGAATGTCTGTACAATGTTGTTCTTGTGAAAAACTTCTTATGCTAAAAATACACACACATAAAACACATAATGCATGTAAAACGTGCTCATACTTGGCAGCACATCATGTTACTAATGCTGTAATAGAAACATATAGAAAATTATATAATAAATCATATGAGAAGGGGCAAATACATGTTGAGAGTGTGGAAAGAGATCTTCTCTGTTTGGAGGAATTTTTCCATTTATAGGATCATGCTTTCTACATTTAGTAAAATACTGACAACTGAATGCTTAAATGAATTACCATATTCTAAATAATACACGGTGCAACACCAAAACGACTTTCACCTAATGTCTGAGAAAAACGCTAACAATCAGTCAGTCATTAGGTGATGAACAGGTTTAGCCATATCTATATTTTATGATTAGAGACATGCCGGGTGCTATAAATGATCATGTACTATGATAAGAGAAACCTTATGTATGTCATGTAACTGAGCAGTAACAGTTGTGATACAGAAATAAGAAATATACCTAGCCCCAAATATTAAATCAAAGAATGGAAAAAATGTTATATAGAAAAGTAAGGAAATTCTTTCTGCCCTTGTTGCTTTGAGAACTCAAATGGGAATTTCTGGAGGAAAGTTCTTTTCCCAAAACACTGTTGAGAAAATCTAGATCACCTGGGTTTGAAGCTGACGTAGAGCATCTCTAATGCTGGTGATGTACATTTTGTTTAAGGACCACGAAGGTTGGATATGAGATACACAGTCGTATACACAGTCGTTTTCCCCTCATTCTGTTTGTGAGTGAATAGGAAAGGAAATGTCTATTAGTGGTACAAGGTACCTTCCGCCATGTACCATACAGTGGCTTGTAGAGTATGTATGCAGATGTAGATATAGATACTCATTGTCAGACGATTCCAAAAGCTGGTGGGTGATCAAAATGGTAGTAAATGATAAATACTTCAATTGACACCTAGATACAGAAACATTAAAAGAACGTTATTCAAGGGCAGAGACTTTAAGGAAATGGTCACAATTAACATTTCCTGATGTATGATTGTAAACCAGAACTGTAAATACAAGACCTTGGGTCCATATGAGCAGTTGTCTGAAACTGCCAAGTGTGTAAACTCTACAAAAGACGGATTCTAGGAGTGGCAATGACTACTGTTAACTGTGTCTGACATACAATTAATTGTTAAAGCAGTGGCAGTAAACCAAAAATGGACTTGCAACTGTCAGTACTAGTCTGAGGATTATCTTCAGGCTGCTTCAAACTTCCAGTTCGAAAGATAAATATAGCTGATATTTCGACCTATGTTTTGCCTTTGTTTATTGCTTATAGTTAGTTTTGTATCTGTATAGGATTCTTCAGAGAAAGTAATTCTCAACTTATTTGTTTTCAGAATTCTTTCCCTTTGTAATTCACACAGATTCTATCATGAAGATCATTCTTTTACAGTACATTAAAACAACTATAACACTGTGGTATTCGTGTGAAGAAAATATGAACTGTTTTGAAGAAGTTACATCTGTTACAAGAAGGAAAAAATCATTAATCATTTTCTAACATTTATATGTAGACTACTCCTGAAATATTTACCAACAGTACACATAAGAAAGGTTTACTGTCTATAAGGTAGCGTTTAGTAAGATATATTATATTCACATCCTTTTTTACTTGATAAATATCTTCTGCTTGGTTAATTGCAAAAATCTGCCTTTATTAATTGTTATGTGGCAGTCATTTTTTGATAATATCATAATTTTGCTTGGTATCACTGTCTATGAGTAATGTGGGTTGTTATAAAATGAATAAGTGTTAACTCAAGCACTATTTGTTGCAGGTTATAAATGCATTTCTTGTGCAGATTAGTATAGCACCATGCACATCTCTGTGGAAACATGCTCATTAGTGTCTCAAAGACCAAGCTAACAACAATTTTCTTTTTTTGATGTAGGTGCAAAGTATACCTTGTGTTCACTTTTCCATTAAGTCGACCGCTTTGGCTGCAGCTATACTATGTAAATTGAGTATAAATAAGTTCTGTGACATAATACTATTAAAAAGTTAGAAATTTATCAAATTAATTGCAACAAATGCTTACTTGTGAATGGTCTCCCTTCAGTCATTTCTATTTAATGAAGATGTGTACTAAGTGTGTGGATTCTGATGGCGAAGATAAATTCAGTTTGGAAGTAGGACTCAAATACCAATTAAAAAAACTCCAGTAAGGCATATGTCGTTTCTCTCAGAAGCTCACACACTGTGATGGTCTCTCTGTCTTAAATTATTTTTAAACTTTGGTCAGAAATAGCACAAAAGGTAAATGTTTAGCCTAGAAGCCAAGTACAAAGTTTGGCTCGAACACATATCTACAAGGTGGTTACACTTCACTCTATTTATCGCTGTTTGACCAGTTTGGCTGTTGAGTCATTAGATTTTTTCTGAATTTCCTAGAAATTGATGTGAGTTGCAAATTGCAGCAAAATTTACAAATAAAATTAAAAATTAGGATCATTAAACAACATCAAATTATTATATTTGAACAATGTTTATTTTGCAAATAGAATTAAATTCATTTGCAAATAATGGCGGCCTCATAACAAAAGAAACAAAATTTAAAAAACTGTTTTGACATGAAAAATTTACCAGTAAGGTTTCTATATGCAAGCAGTAAAACCAGCAGTACATGAGATATAAATATAGTGAAGTTCTACACAAAGCAACTATCATATGTGGACACTTAATTTCAAAGTCCAAAAGAGTCATAAATTCACGCAAAATCGGGAATTACAGCTATGTAACTGATCCTGTAGTTATTGAAAAGTGGTAATAGCACAGACAAATAACAAGCATTTAGTTTCTCAATAGCTCTACTAGTTTGTGAGTTGGCTAGGATTTAGCATAGATGTGCTTCATTTTACTGCAGCACATCGCAACACACTGAAAATCATAATAATTCAGTTTCCTTCAGTGTCTAAAACTTATAGAAAGTAAGGGTTCTTGCAGTCAGTGAACAGCTATTACTTGTGAAGAATGAGCTAAGATAAAGTGGAACACACAGGGTAAAATTTAAAGTCTTTCATAATCGGTACAGGCAATATTCGACACAAAATTGTCCCTGCAGTACTGCCTATTGCCAAACTTACACCTAAGATAATGACCGTAATTGCAGCAAAAAAGACGCTGTGGAACTGGTGTGTCTTACTTGTAAAGCATTACCGATGCCACAATACTTCCTGCGTTACAACAAAAACTACTTTAATGACCACCATTAAAATTTTGCAAATGAAACATTAAACTTTACATTTATAAAGACAGTTCTCTTATCTGTGGCAATTTGACGCATGCAGACTACAAAATCTATTAGGTTGCCTTGTTATAGACAAAATGTGTAATGAATTTTTTTGCTAGACTAATTTATACAAAGAACCTTGTGTCAAATCAACATAAAAATTAGGAGGCCATTATTCCGAATAGGCTTTCGACGAGCTTTAACCTAATGCCTTTAGAATCTACTATACACGTACCATACCCATTAGCAAAATATCTTATTAATGACTACATAAATTTAATGTTCCTATAAAATCACTGAATATCGTAAAATGCCCGGCCATTTTGGTTTATTTGCAGTGCAAGTAATGTAAAAATTGTATATAAAACAGGTCTCCACACAGGGACCCAAGACCCTTGGACTACCGATCTGAACTCGTTTCGTTGTGCTAACCGCTAAATGCAAACCGCCGTAATATAAAATGGCTCATGCCTCACCCGACCAGCGCCAAAACTACTACCTTTTTCCAAATGCTGGCCATCTAGAGCTCCCACTTCTGTCACTTTAACTCCTGACGAAGCCCTGCATATGCTATAAAATTGGACGAAATCGGTGATGACTAGTAGGGACAGTTCCCTTGTCAGTTATTTGAAAACTGCGAAATTGGTCTTTCATGGTTCATTGTGGATTTCGGTATTGTTGTCTGCGTTTGAGCTATGGAATGTGAGAGAAAATTCGATTCCAGTTCTGTCAGTTTTGTATTTTCTTGTTCGAAATATTCTGGAGGAATTCGAGTGTCATTTTTCGATTATGTTGTTGTTTTGTGAGTGGGGAGGGGGGGGGGGAGGGCGGGTGTTCTGGCCTCGTTGTGCTCGTTTGACAACCGCGTTATTCGATTCCAATTCTGTGTTTTCTGTATTTCTTTGTTTGATTTACTATAGAGAAATTGTTGAGCTTGATTTTTTGGTTGCTTTGTAATCATCTTGATTTTATCAACAAAATCCTTAACTCCCGCAGTTGTGCCGTTAATTTAATTTATCAACTGATTGAAATATTTCACATGTTTTTTGTTTGTTTTCGACCGTAATTGTCCAACTTTTTGTCGCCATTTTGAAGGATGTAATCGGCTCTCCATCATGAATTATCTGTGGTTGGACAAAATAGGAAATAGCTTGTGCAGATTATGCTCTTTGATCGAAGCAAACTGAAAGCCAAAGAAACTGGTACAAATGCTTGATATCGTGTAGGGCCCACGCGAGCACGCAGAAATGCCGCAGCACGACTTGGTTTTGACTCTACTAATATCTGAACTAGTGCTGGAGGGAACTGACATCATGAATCCTGCAGGGCTGTCCATAAAACCGTAAGAGTACTAGGGGTTGGAGATCTCTTCTGAATAGCACGTTGCAAGGCATCCCAGATATGCTCAATAATGTTCATGTCCGGGGAGTTTGGTGCCCAGCGGAAGTGTTTAAATTCAGGAGAGTGTTCTTGCAGCCACTCTGTAGCAGTTCTGGACGTGTGAGGTGTCGCCTTGTCCTGCTGAAATTGCCCAAGTCAGTCGGAATGCACAATGGACACGAATGGCTGAAGGTGATCAGGCAGGATGCTTACGTATGTGTCACCTGTCATAGTTGTATCTAGACGTAGTAGGGGTCCCATATCACTCCAACTGCACACGTCCTACACCATTACAGAGCCTCCACCAGCTTGAACATTCCCCTGCTGCCACGCAGGGTCTGTAGATTCATACTCGTACACGTCCATCCGCTCGATACAATTTGAAACGAGACTCGTCCAACTAGGCAATACGTCTCCAGTCATCAACAGCCCACTGTGGGTGTTGACAGGCCCAGGCGAGGCGTAAAACGTTGTGATGTGCTGCAATCAAGGGTACATAGTGGCCCATATGGGTGATGTTTCGTTGAATGGTTTGCACGTTGGCACTTGTTGAGGGCCCAGCATTGAAATCTGCAGCAATTTGTGGAAGGGTTGCACTTCTGTCGCGTTGAACGATTCTCTTCAGTCGCCGTTGGTCCTGTACTTGCGGGTTTTTTTTCCGGCCGCAGCAATGTTGGAGATTTGATGTTTTATGGGATTCCTGATATCTATGGCATACTCGAGAAATAGTCATATGGGAAAATCCCCACTTCATCACTGCCTCAGAGATGCTGTGTCCCATCGTTCGTTCACCGACTATAACGCCACGTTGAAATGCACTTAAATATTGGTAACCTGCCATTGTAGAAGTATAACCGATCTAACTACTGCGCTAGCCACTTGTCTTACACAGGATGGAGGAAAACCGTGTCACGAAATTTTAACCCTTGATACTTCAGCCAGTAGGGTCCAAAATTACTAGTGGTGTGTAAGTCGACAAAGCACCGTTTTTAAACTACGGGAACTTGGCGCCCCGCTTTCCTATTTGCCGTTGGATTGCCGTGTTGCCGTTCATCGGTTGACGGACAGGGCTATGGTTGTTGGTTCACACATAGAAACGTCCCTCGCCCCTTTATTGTCCCGACGTAATAAGCACACGTGTTGAATAGGTCTTGCCTCCACCTCACGTCAGAGGCATTCGCACTTAAGCTTCGCTTCGGAACACACACACGTCACCTGCGATTTAGTCATACAGTAAGCATGGCGGCACAGTATCGAACACGACGGGATGCTGCATTTGAACAGACTGTTCTGGAGCTCTACGGCAAGTACTCGAGTGGTTGGACACCACATGGGGGTGTCTCATCGGTTAGTCTGGGTGTTTTAAGGGATGACGGCCATTCATTTAGTTGCCACCCTGTCCAAGATCTACATCCTGTGGCGGACTTTGAACACAGGTTTTGCCGATGACTTCTGCGACGTGTTGCACAAGATCCCGACTTCGCCGCCATTGTGTTGTTTACCGACAAGTGCACCTTCCATCGGGATGGCCTTTACAACACGTGAAACGTTCCTTACTGGGCAAAGGGAAATCCTCACGTCATGTACGTCCACGGACACCGGGAACGATTTTCGCTCAACATTTGGGCAAGCATTGTGCGTGACCATCTGATTGGGCCAGTCCGTCTACCTCCTCATATTACCGGTGCAAATTACCTTCACATTTTGCAAGAAACTCTACCCGACCTGCTGGAAGATGTTGCCCTGGACATACGCCTACGCATGTGGTTGCAGCATTATGGGGAGCCCGGATATAACAGTTGTGCTGTGTGCGGATATTTAAATGAACTCTTCGACGGCCGGGTAATTGGCAGAGGTGCTCGTGGGACAAGGCCCCGCGATCACCAGACCTCGAGCCACTGGACTTTTGCTGTGGGGAATCTTCAAGGTTCTAGTTCACCCACCCGGACGCGAACCACCTAGAAACGAAGATAAATTAATGAATCGCATTCAAAATTCCGCCAATCACATCAAGGCAATGCCAGGAATCTTTGAAAGAGTTCGGCAAAACACCGTTCGACGATACCAAGCTTGGGTCGCGTCAGAGGGTCGCCAGTTCGAGCACCTGATTTAAGTAAACAATGTCCTAGCTACAAAAAAGGCCCTTTTCAGGGCCGACGCAATTTGTAGAAGACTTTCTGTACGCGAACTAACAGCCGTTGACGGGTTCATTCCCGGTACATCTTATCATGAAACAGGGTGTGTATGGCTCCGGCGGATTCGCCCCCAGAGTGGAAATCTGGGGCGCTACCACCGAGCGTGCGGGTCGCCTTGGATACATCGCGATCTCCGGTAGGCAAAGCATTCGCGGTCGTGCGCTGTCCAGAGCATCCGGCAACAGGGCAATCCCGAGGCCAATCGAAGCGTGTGGCTCCAAGTTTCCGTAGTTTAAACCTTGTGCGTTGTCGACTTATGCAACATCAGTAATTTTAATTCCACTGGCATCAGTTATCCAGGCTTAAAATTTTGTGACACAATTTTTCTCCACCCTGTACAGTCATTGCGGACCGCAGGGCCGTCTTCTACCTGTTTACATATGTCTGTATTTGAATATGCATGCCTATAGCAGTTTCTTTGGCGTTTCTGTGCATATTGATCCAAGCAGACAGGTAAAATCGGACTTCGCTTTATTCCCATAATTTTTGATGTAACAAATACAAGTGTGTTGGAATGCCAAGTGTGTAGGTTTATGTAAAGTACATTGACATCTCTTGTGAAAAGTAAAAAAATATTCTGAAGTGAATACAATGTTCTCGGTTTTCAAGGCACGTCAATTTGAATAAAATTCTCCTGCTTTCGACGGCTATCACCGCCATCGTCGTCAGGAGTAAAAACTACTGACTGCCGCGGCTGGGACGATTTTCTGCTGATGTAGCAATGAATATGACCACTGGCACCAATCAGAGAGGACAGAAACGATGCGCATGCGTAGGGTGAGATGGGCTGTACATACCAGCTCCGGACCGTCGCGGGACCGCGTGACGTCAGGTGGCGTGGGGGGGCCTAAGCATCCGTCTTTGCTTCCTTTCGACATCCATAAGCAGAAAACCGTACCAGCCTTGGCAGTCAGTAGTTTCACTCCTGACGACGATGGCGGAGATAGCCATCGAAAGCTCGAGAATTTGATTGGAATTGAAGTGGCTTGAAAACGGAGAAGATTTTATTCTGACATTCTGCCGCGAAAGACTCCGAGGACACATTTGAAGTGAATAACTGCCGTGGTTATGCCATGAGGTGTACTGGGAAGGGAAGAAAAGCAGCCCATTATTCTGTGGTAAGATGGATCTCCAACTGTCACCTGTCAAATTTGAGGGTTCTGCACAAAGATGGGAGTCAGTGAAGCATCTATACTGAGGGCAACGAAAGAAACTCCAAAAACTTGTCAATATTGTTGCTGCATTAGACGGTCTCTGGCGGAAGGCAGGCTATACATCTCTCAATGGAGATGTCACAGTTACCTTTGTAAACATGGGTAATGTGCTGGATTGTTAATATCTGACAAAACACTGCCAATGTTGTGTGAATAAAGTAAATGAACACAAATGTGGTGAAATCTTTCAGGGATGCTGTGGCGGTGTGGAAGCCAAGGGGTCAGTCGGAATTTTTGATAGGCCAGTTGCTAGACGTCGTGAGCAGTACACTCAGTACCTTGGTAGTGGGGACTCTAAAGTCTTCAGTAGTGATGTGGCTGCTAAAACACACGGTGAATCTGAAATTTAGGAAACCGAATGCATAGGACATTTGCAGAAGAGAATGGGGGCAAGACTTAGGAAACTCTGCAAGGACTAGACATAAAATAAACTCTCTGGTGGGAAAGGCAGACTAACCAAATCAGAAACAGAAAACTTCACAGAATATTGTGGTCTGTCCATTATGAGAAACAGTGAAAATACCATTGAGATGGGAGAACCTATCTGGGCAACTCTATGTCACAGAATATCCACTGACGTGCACCCACAGCATGGCCTCTACCCATAAGGAAATGCTCCATACTGTAAGTACGATAAGTATGAAGCAAAGGTACGAAAACATACACATGCACAGCTGGTGAAAGAAACAGTTGTAGTAGATGTAAATCCAGCGTATAGAGGTATTTCAGACTCCAAACTCCTGTAAGAATGTTCACATGGCAAAACGTAGAACACAAATGAAAGTTTCAATAGCTGCATTTAGGAGTACTTGCTAAAAACTGTTTCTGTTGGCATATCAGCTTTTCATATTGGTGTGATGGATGCCATTGTATGTTATAATGATGGAATAACAAGCAGATTAAAAACCATGAGCAGGCTAGCCATCGAAAGAGGGGACAACATGAAAAATGTTCTTCTTTGAGTGGACAGTCAACGTGTAGCTGAAGCTGAAAAAGCTGCTGACACCGTGACAAAGGAGGTCAGAATAACTAAGAAAAGAGAGGAAAAAGGAAACGAAAGATGATCAAAACGACATTCAGAGTGAACAAGCTGGATTGTTTCGGCGTGTTATAGTTGAGAAGGAAACGACATGCAAATCTTTAGTTCCAATTTCCTATAACTAGAGTTTTGTGTAGTTTGGTATTACTATCTCACTGCGCATTAAAGCTACAAAATAAACTTTTGCATGAGTAATTACATAATACTTGCCAACACATCGAATCAGATTATCCAGAACTGGAGTACTGTAGGTATGATAACGTTCTGTAAAACATTGTGGTTGTTGACTGACACTGTACAGTAGAATGGAACTTTACCGCATCAACTCAATGATACTGTTCTTAAAGGTTTTCGAGAAGAGCGACAGTTCTGCTTACATTAGCAAATTTTTGCTACTTCTCACAGTGTCTGTATCTGTTACAGCTAGTTAAATGAGCTTCGATAGAGAGAGGGAATTCATCTATTCTACGACGATCATGTCTCATTTCCGAAAAATGTCTCGTAGTGAGTGAGTGAGTGAGTGAGACAGAGAGAGAGAGAGAGAGAGATACCAGGAATGATTGGGTAACACGTTCGGTCGTCGATAAATCTCATGTTGAATGACACCTTTCATCTTTAGTCTTTCACAAAATTTGTGGATAGGATTAGGAATTGTGACGGAATGTATATTAGCTACCTGACATGATTTCAAGAAATTTCTTTCAAGAGTACCATATTAAGATTCCAGATTTAGGACATGGTGAATTACGGGCTAAAACTGTAGTAGGGACGGTATATCCATAATCTAGTGAAAGTGAACCAGCTTGGTTTCGTCTACAAAAAAATGCTGTAGTGGGACAAGTCGCTAACTAGGTCGCAACCAAGTTCATGTCATGTATAATACAACCATCTGCATACGAGCCTTCAAGGCAGATGCACGGTTTGTGTACTCGTCCTAACGAACGAACTACTGCTGGTTAGTGACGTTTGGCCTCCTCCAATGAGAAACGTCTCCTGCTGCGTACAGCTGGTGGTCAGCATCAGTCCCAAGAAGAACGACAGAAATCGCACATTCTGAAACTATTGCTGGGGGGGGGGGGGGGGTCACAAAGAAGTGGGTGAGCATTTTGAGCTTTGAAACATTTGATGTGTTCCCGTAGGATAATTGAAGGGGTCGGTGGAAGAAAGAGCTACGTAGATGGTTTTGTCTTGGCCTAGTTGTTTTGTCGTCTTTGAATATACAAAAACGTGTAACATACAGTATCCTTAAATAACCTCTTGCGGCTTAGCACTTTCTTCCAACGACCCCTACATTTCATCCATATGGGGGCTGTCCTTGACCGGAAGTACACCATCGTCCATCACATTCTATGCTAATCAATAGAGAAACTTTGGGAAAGGTCGCATCCTTCAGAAAGACACACTTTGCCATTGGACAATAAGTGTCTAAAAAGTCTGGAAGGACAGACTCAGAATTTCAAAAATACTCTCAGGATCTGAAGCCTACTGAATGTGGTAAATGTGGTTAAAAAAAAAGTGGTGTCGTAGACTGATATCGGGCGGGCTGCTGGGCGAAGGTTCGCAACCCGTCATGATTTGCAATTTTTTGTTCGGTTTAAATACTTAAATCATTTAAATATGAAATTTATCACGTATGTGTTAAGCAACTCATACTTAACCATCATTTTTTCAAGAAAAATGCACGTCTTCTAGATTCTAATTACATGCAACCCACAGAATTCTAGTTTTCATTGTAAACACTCATTCTTAGTTATCGATATATTAGAATAATTGTTAAAGATATTGAAGTTAAGAAAACATTCACAATTAAATTTTTTGGAGAAAAATCAAATACTCTTGGTTTGAATATGCCCATTTTTTGTAGGACAGATGTCCCATACGAGCCAGTGATAAGCGTCGTAGAAACACGGAAAACAATTTTTAAAGCGTGGAGCACACTGTCACTGTATAAATGATGCATTTTTACAGTTGTCACCTTAACACAGCAATCTGAACCCAATAAAATTGATCTGGAGCCAAGTTAAGGGATTTGTCGAGAGAAATAACAAGACATTTAAGCTGCCAAACTTACTGGAACTAATGCACGAAGCTTTGTGAAACGTCATTGCCAAACGACCGTGAAATGCAGAACAGCACGTCATAAAAGAGGAGGAGATGTGGACTTTTTGGTGGCTTGGGATTCTGTTGCTGATCGCCTCGTTACCAACGTAGCAGTACTCAAATACACCGCACCCCTCGGAGTCCGATATGGAAGAAGTTCAGAGATTGCCAGACGACTGCTTGCAATACCTTCAGTGGCTACAGTATTTAGCCACATGGTGAAATCCCAGCAGTGCGCTCTTACGCCGCACATAACTCACGCACAAAAATTACCCTTGTTAAATTCAGGAATTTTCATCATTCTCGTTTTTAATTACAGTACTACGTTAGCTAAAAACGAGAGCAAGTTATGTTTTCCATCAACTCGTCTAAGAAGCGTATCGCCTGAGTTTTACAATTATTTCCTTCTGTTAAAAATTAAATGAAATTCAAGGCTATACTGTTCACTACTCGTCTCTTTTTACGTTTTTACTTCAGCTGTTCTATTCACTTCAGGTTAATTGGACCAGGTGGCCGGCCAGTGCTTTCCAAGTTAAATGCGCCGGTAAAGCTGTTGTCCCGTATTACCGCCGAGACGATGTACGCTTAACGCACAGCATAAAACGTATACTCATTATCGTACTTGACTGTACTACGGACAGCTTGGCTTCTGCTCCACGTGGACCGAAATCCAATGAGGTTGCAGTAAACGCGGAAGAATACATAGCGTAGTGTTTACGTGAGGTTCATTCTTACGATGAACGGAGTATAGTTGAGTCCGTGTCACGTCGGGTCGCTGCACTGCAACGGATAGGAGGTCCGACACGATATAAGGAGATATCCCATGACTTGCCATGTTGTGGGAACTATGGCCCTGCGCAAAATTCCATCTTTTTGAAAACTTTTGGCCCAAATTTTATGGGGTGTAAGATACACTTTTTTTATACTGACTACCTACCAAAGAGAGAAAAATTAACTAGTGGATATACGTGGACAGGGCCTTGTATTACAGAAGCAAAATTCATCTTTAATCACGGTAGTGAAAGATACTTTTAGAGCAGATACATGAAGTATGATTTGTTGGAATATCCACATTATTCATCACATTTAGGACCCTATGAGTTAAATCTGTTCGCAAATTTTATGAAGTTGTGTGTCCAAAAATCTTTTCGGGTCCAATGAAGACAGAGACCTCAGGGAGTTTTCTGTTTGCCGATACCACTCGTCTGCTTTGACTCATGATGTCTTCATAACGATCGACCTAAACCACTAACCGAAATGCTGTCAACATTGCATAATAAGAATTGCATTTATTCTTACAATATCACATTCACTGGAATAGACAGCTCGCACCCAAACTGTCAACTTTAATCGCAGCCTAGATCTGAGGCTATGCTACATATCAGTATATCACCGTAACCTACTTGCCAAAAAATTATTTGGAAGAAAAATAAATATGGTCAGTGTCTGTTCTGTCTCTGTTAGCGTCACAACATGATCACATCGCATGACACTTCAGATAACCCATATCGATAGGTTCAGTCCCACGCAGTTTCAGACTGGAAACTCGTTGGAGAACGTGCAATAACCTGAAAGAGGACTACGTCGAGAAGCTGTCTGGTAAGAAACACAATATTTCACTCTCGATCTGAGGAAATTTCACTTGAAACTTCCTCAGGGATTAAAACTGTGTGACGGACCAGGGTCCAGACCTGAACCCTTCGCCATTCGCTGGAAATGCTCTAACGACTGAGCTATCCAGGCATGTCATCTCCCACGTAAATTTGACAGAAGTTCTCTCGCATAGCCAGCTGGCGTAGCACTACTGGAAGGGCTGTGAGTGGGAGTCATGAATCGTTTCTGGGTAGCTCAGTCGTTGGAGCATTTGCCAGCGAATGGCAAATGGTCAGGGTATGGGTTCGGCACGCAGTTTTAATCTACCAGGAAGATTCAAATGAGCGTACACTGCTTATATGAAAGTTGATCCGATAACGTTTCAACTGCCTCTACCAGAATTCGTTTAGCACCAGGGCCGTGCCAAGATTATCACGAGCCCCTGGAAGTTTTGTCAGAGCTGTGGTCCCTACCCCAGCTCTCGTAAAACTACATTTATGAAGTTATTTCTAAAGAAACTTAGGAAAATTTTATAACTATGCAAGTAGGTTTAAAGAAAATTAAATACTATTGAATACTATTACTGAAATCAACTATATTGACGACAAATGTTTCATACAACAAATTAAATGTTTCATACAGTTTGTTAATTAAGTGTTCAATACAGTCTACAAATTATAAATCGTACAACATTTCTAAGAAACGAGACTAGAACAACATTTATATTAATGTTTATTGGGGCTGCAGTACATTAGTTTTAGTGTGAAGTATAATAATGAACAGATTTATTTACCACTCATAAATTATCAATAGGGCATCAATTATGAATCAGAAGTAAGGAAAAAGAGGTATAATTAAGAGATGAGAAAATATTCCTTTACAGGAAGTGTGTTATTATAGTATGTCCCACTTCCACGCTTTGTGCGAAGCAAACATCATTGATTACTTCATTGTTGTAAAGTTTAGCTGTTGTGTCGCATTCTGTTGACTGTCTGGAACGACAGGTTCAGTTGAAAAATGGGATACAGCCCCGTCGACTTTCACAAACGAAGTCATAGCTTATTCATAGATGTTAATGTCTTTATTTTCGAGCTGCAGGTAATAAATCGGTTAACCTCCGTGGTGAGGCGTCATCATTGTAAATTGAAATAAATGAAAATGTTTTAAAAGAAAGGGCTAGACATTTTGTATAATTTTGGTCACTTGTACTTATTTAAATCATTTGCTCTTTACAATCCATTCCGTGCTTATTTTCGTTATTAGTGAGTATGAAATATCTTGGAAGAATTTTTTTTCATTCTGGACAATTTTTACGTTGGTTGGTTGGTTTGTTTAAAAGAGGGGGGAGGGGGGGGGGAAGGGACCAAACTGCGAGGTCATCGGTCCTTTGTTCCCGGTAAAGTAATTGCACAAGGGAAAGAAGAAACGAAAGGAGACGTACAGCAGAACAACAGGAGAAAGGAAGAGCCAGAAGCACAACAAAAGGACAACCCAAACTACTGTGGACAAAACAGGAAAAGAAAACCACAGAGAGAAGCAAGAAACAGGTAGAAAGGGTAAAAACAAGAGAGCAGATGACTGTGGCTGGCCGACAACGAGAATAAAAAGGAAAAGCCAGCCACTCTGCGACAGATAAAAACATCCACCCTAAAAGCATCAGAGTGGAGAACACAAAGGGACAAAGGACATGCGCTGAAACTTATATAGAATGATAAAACCCATCGTCACGTATAAAACGTAAAACTAAATTAGCCGATGAGGCGTTGTCAGCTGAAATTAATGGCAACGAGTCCGGTAACTGAAGCACCCGTCGCAGGGCAGCCAAAGAAGGGCAGCTCACCAAGATATGGGCCACTGTCAGCCGGGTGCTGCACCGACACTGAGGTGGGTCATCACCGGGCAGGAGGTAGCCGTGTGTCACCCAAACGTGTACAATGCGGAGCCGGCAGGGAACCACAGAGTCCCTGCGAGAGGCCCGCATGGAGGACTATCACACACTTGTAGTCCCCTTAAAGGCACGCAGTTTGTTGTGCTTGCTGAGGTTATGCCATTTCGTCTCCCAAAGCCGAAAAACCCTGCGGCGTAGTACTGAACGCAGGTCAGTTGTAGAGAAGCCCATCTCCATAAGCGGTTTCCGCGTAGCCTGTTTGGCTAGCCTTTCGGCAAGTTCCTTGCCTGGGATTCCGACGTGACCTGGGGTCAGACAAACACCACTGAACGATGGGACCGTTTCAGGGCGTAGATGGACTCCTGGATGGTCGCTACCAAAGGATGACGAGGGTAGCACTCGTCGATAGCTTGTAGGCTGCTCAAGGAGTCAGTACACAGAAGAAACGACTGCCCAGGGCATGAACACATGTGCTCAAGCAGGTGATATAGCCACCAGCTCGGCAGTGAAAACACTGCAGCCATCTGACAAGGAATGCTGTTCAATATGTCCTCCACGGACATATGCGAAACCGGCTTGAGCCTCAGCCATCGAGCCGTCGGTGTAAACCACTTCGTGACCTCAGTACAAGTCAAGAATAGAGAGGAAGTGGCAACGGACAGCCGTGGGGTTAACTGAGTCCTTAGAACCATGTGAAAGGTCCAGGCTAAGCCGCGGCCTAGGTGTACACCATGGAGGTGTACATGAATGGACCTCAAGTATAGGTGGTAAAGGCAAGGACTCCAGTTCGGAAAGAAGGGATCGGACACAAACTGCAATTGGAAGCCCTGACCTGGGCCGCCGATGCGGAAGAAGAACAGCCATGGGTGGGAAAAGGAGACGGTGATTTGGATGCGAAGGAGAACTACGAACATGTGCAACGTAACTGGCCAGCAGTTGTGCACGCCTAATCTGCAATGGAGGGACTCCGGCCTCCACAAGGACATTGGTCACCGGACTCGTCCTAAAAGCTCCCGTCGCTAGGTGAACGCCACAGTGGTGCTCTGGGTCAAGTAAAAGCAACGCTGATGGCGCCGCCGAACCATAAACCAGACTCCCATAGTCAAGGCGGGATTGAACAAGGGGTCTGTAGAGCTGCAACAGCATAGAGCGATCTGCACCCCAGTTGGTGTTGCTCAGGCAGCAGAGGGCACTGAGGAGCTGCCAGCACTTCCGCTAAAGTTGACGAAGGTGAGGAAGCCAAGTCAATCAGTCGTCGAAAACCAGACCTAAGAATCGATATGTCTTCACTACGGTGAGCGGATCGTCATTAAGGTGAAGTGCGGGTTCCGGATGAGTGGTACGACGCCAACAGTACTGCATAACACATGACTTTGTGGCCGAAAACTGGAAACCAGGGGCTAGAGCCCATGACTGCGCCTTACGGGTGGCTCCTTGTAGGCACCGCTCAGCAACACCAGTACTGGTGGAGCAGTACGAAATGCAGAAGTCGTCTGCATACAGAGAAGGTGAGATGGACGGCCCTACAACTGCTGCTGGACCATTAATGGCCACTAAAAATAGAGAGACACTCAATACAGAGCCCTGTGGGACCCCATTCTCCTGGACATGGGGCGGGAGGGGGGGAGGGAACTATGGGAGGCACCAACTTGGACACGGAAAGTACAAAGCGACAGGAAATTGTGGATAAAAATCGGGAGAAGGCCTCGGAGACCCCACTCGTACAATATGGCAAGGATATGATGTCGCCACGTGGTGTCATATGCTTTTTGTAAATCAAAAGAGATGGCAACCAGGTGTTAGCTTCTGGTAAAGACTGTTAGATGGCTGACTCCAGGGACACAAGATCATCAGTGGTAGAGCCACCCTGGCGGAAGCCGCCCTGACATGGAGCCCATGACTCCAGGACCCAACCCAACTGCCAACACACCATAGGTTCCAGCCGCTTACAAAGAACATTGGTGAGGCAAATGGGCCGATAGCTATCCACATCAAGCGGATTTTTACCGGGTTTGAGCACCATAATGATGGTGCTCTCCCTCCATTGCGATGGAAAGACGCCATCGCACCAGGTCCGGTTGAAGATGATGAGAAGATGTCGCTTGTAGTCAGACGAGAGATGTTTAATCATCTGACTGTGGATCCGATCTGGCCCAGGAGCTGAGTTGGGGCAATGTGCAAGGGTACTGAAGAGCTCCTACTCTGTAAACGGGCCGTTATATGATTCACTGTGGCATGTAGTGAACGAGAGGACTTTCCCTTTCAGCCGCCGTTTGAAAGTGCGAAAGGCTGGGGTGTAATTCTCTGACACAGAGGCTCTAGCATAGTTGGTGAGTGCTCAGCAATCGCGTTTGTGTCGGTAGATAACACGCCATTTACGTTAACACTGGGAACACCTCTTGGGGTCTGGTACCCCAAAACACGTTTGATCTTTGCTCAGACCTGGGAAGGTGACGTATTGCACCCAACGGTCGTGACATATCTCTCCCAACACTCCTGCTTCCGTCGTCTGGTAAGTTGGCGAATGCGAGCATGGAACTGTTTAAAGGATATGAGGTGCTGCAGAGAAGGATGCCATTTATGCCACTGTAGAGCTCGCCGACGCTCCTTAATTGCTTCAGCGACTTTCGGCGACCACCAAGGGACTGCTTTTCGCCGGGGGCACCCTAAAGAGCGAGAATCGTGTTTTCTGCCACAGAAATGATTGTTGTAGTCACCTGCTCAACCATCACATCGATGTTACCGTGTAGGGAAGTTTCAACGGTGACAGCAGAGATGAAATTTTCCCAGTCCGCCTTGTTTAAAGTCCATCTGGGCAGGCGTCCGCGGGCCTGACACAAGGGAAGTGACAGGAAGATGGGGAAGTGGTCACTACCACACAGGTCGTCATGTGCTCTCCAATGGGTAGATGGGAGAAGTCCTGGGCTGCAAATTACTAAATCAATGGCCGAGTAATTAGCATTAGCCACATTGAAATGTGTGACAGCCCCATTATTTAAGAGGCAGAAGTCGAACTGAGACGGTAAAGTTTCGACATCTCTGCTTTGGCCAGTAAGTACGTGCCACCCCACAAGGGGTTATGGGCGTTAAAATCTCCCAAAAGTTGGAAAGGTTTTGGGAGTTGGTCAATCAGTGCAGTTAATACAGTCAGGGTTACTGCAACATCTGGAGGAAGATATACATTGCAGACAGTTATTTTTTGCGTCGTCCTTATTCTGACAGCCACAGCTTCAAGAGGTGTTTGAGGGGGCACAGGTTCACTACAGACTGAGTTTAGGACATAAACGCAAACTCCACCTGACACTCGATTATAGTCGATACCGTTCCTTTAGTATCCCTTATAGCCACGGAGGGCAGGAGTCCATATTGCTGGGAACCAGGTTTCCTGGAGGGCAATGCAGAAAGCAGATGTAAAGCTTAAGAGTTGCTGTAACTCAGCCAAGCGGTGGAAGAAACCGCCGCAATTCCACTGGAGGATAACATCGTGAGACTGGGAAAGCATGTAACATTCAGTGAGGCAGTTTAGGCCTCAGGGTCACCTGCTGCCATCGACGTTTTGGCTGAGCAGTCTATATGCATTGTGTCTGGGATTCTGGCGAGATCTAGGTCCTCAGCGGACGCTGGAATCTCCACCTCATCCACAGATGCAGAGTTAGTAGTTAGCGGTGGTGTGGGTGCCACCGCAATTTCCTTGGTCTTGGGGACCTTTTTGGATTTCTCTCGCTGCTCCTTTGGTTTCCTTGGCTGTGAGGACTTCACTTATTCGTTCTCTGGGACTGAGGATGAGCGTGAAGCCCTACAACCAGCTGCCTTTGGGCTCTTCAGCCACTGGTGGGTGTCATCTTTCCCACTAGCAGAAACCTGGGAAGGGAGTGACCCAAGGGACCACTACCTAGCGAGAGGAGCTGAAGAAGACTTACGTTTCTCGAGCTCAGAAGTGGGGACTGATATCCCCAATGGCTGGGGGGGGGGGGGGGGGGGTGTTGCTCCTGTAGTAGGTGGTGCGGGTGCAACAGGGTGGGTGGTGGCCCCCACCGTCAAGGTGCAGGTGTAGTGTACTGGTTCTGAGAGACGACAAATGACAAAATGCGAGGAACTGATGGGACGATAACTGTTCTCATAGCGGTCGCGTAAGAGGAGGTCATAGCCACAGGATGTAGGTACTCAAATTTCCTCTTATCCTCAGTGTAGGTCAGTCTGTCCAGGGTCTTATATTCCACGATTTTCCTCTCTTTCTGGAAAATCCTGCAGTCTGGCAAGCAAGGTGAATGATGCTCTCTGCAGTTGACACATCTACATCTACATTTATACTCCGCAAGCCACCCAACGGTGTGTGGCGGAGGCCACTTTATGTGCCAATGTTTTTACCTGCCTTTCCTGTTGCAGTCACATATGGTTCGCCCATCTCCTTGGGGCACTGGGACTCCCAGCAATGGCCATCCTGCCAGGTGGCCCTTGCTGAGACTGGGTGGCGGGCCACATGGAATATTGGGATGTGATGGACGTCCACAATCTCTACATGTGACACTGAAAGCACAGTAGGAAGACATATGGCCGAACTTCCAGCACTTAAAGCTCCGCATCAGGGGAGGGATATATGGCTTGACATCACAGCAGTAGACCATCACCTTGACCACCTTGGTCAAAGTGTCACCCTCGAAGGCCAAGATGAAGGAACTGGTGGCAACCTGATTATCCCTCGGACGCTGATGGTCACGCCGGACGAAATGAACACCTCATCACTCTACATTGAAGCACAGTTCGTCGTCAGACTGCAAAAGAAGGTCCCTATGGAATACAATATCCCAGGCCATATTTAAGATCTTGTGGGGCGTGATGATAACAGAAACATCCCCCAACTTGTCACAAGCGAGTAATGCCAGTGAATGGGTAGAGGATGCTGTTTTTATCAAGACTGACTCAGAGTGCAGCCCTCCACCTCCCCAAACTTGGCCTCCAAATACTCCACAAAAAACTGAGGCTTCATGGACATGAAACATTCTCTATCAGCTCTCGTACATATGAGGTACTGGGGCGAATAATCTTCACTGCCAACCTTAGCCTGGCATTCCTCCCATGATGTGGCCAGGGAGGTGAACGATTTGGGGTCATATTTCCTAGCACTGAAGTTAGACTTTGTCCACTTAGAGACTGCTGGTAGCGGACCACCAGCAAGAGATGATGTACTACGCTTCATGGCGTGTCATCCGCCCTGATGCCACCCACTCCGACCAAGGGCCCTTCACACAGGCGCCACACAGCCTCAGCAAGGGCCACCTGGCAGGATGGCCTTTGCTGGGAGTCCCGATGCCCCAGGGAGATGGGCATCTACAGCAGAGCGATCCCTGTGTTGTCAGGGGACTACAACTAACAGGGTACATGGCGGCACCACCACAACGGACTTGCTACTGCGGTGGATAAGAGGTGCTAAAAAGTCCATATTCGTCGTCGGCGCAGAAAGCGACAATGCATAGTGCATGGTGGAAAACGCACCCAAGAAGGTGTCGTCGCCCAAGAGATGGAGAATAAGTTGGACTGCAATACGACGACGAGAAAGTGGGCTAAAGATCTCAATGCACGATGGACACGATGCACCATTTAAGGCGCCCTTGCCCAATTGGCTCGCTCTTATTAAAAATTTAGACAAGGGACAATCACATAAAGGTCGAAACGTGTGAGACTGCTTTTAGTCGCCTACTCTAACCCCCGGACCCGCAGGGGGGAAGTTTTACGTTTTGATTTCCGTATTTAGGTATGGATTTATCTATTCCTGTGAATATGGAGGACTTGAAGGAGGTTTAGGGCGTACAATTGATGTCAACCATCCGGTTTTTGCAATTATGTGATCTTATTGCTGATTATGGTCGATGTCGTGAGTGCGGCGAACAAATGCCTCTGATAAGTGCGTCAGAGTGTCGTACTCATGGTTTATTCATACGGAGGTGTACGAAAGGTCGAGTATGGCGTTCAATGCGCAAAAAAAGAGAAAAATTAACAACGTCGCAGAACAAACCCTTCGCATTACAAATATTGTAATGAAAGAAATAGTTTTTAGAACGAAAAAGAAATGGAGTAAGCCCTGTTGTAAAAAACACAACCTACCGCTATAATGGACGCCGGAACGTAAAATATGAAAGTGGAAACAAATGATTCTGGTAAAAATAGAAACTATTCGTACTATAGATGAACTATTGTACACTAAATCGAATACGCCACAAACTACCAAAGCAAGAAATTCACATTAATCTTCTCAAAATATGGCCCGTGTAACTGAGGAAAAAAAACTTGCTACTAAACGTTAGAGTCAAACCTATAATACCAAAAAGCAACTAGAAACACACTTAGAGACTCAACTTCTTTTTCTAAGTCTACTACTGTTGATAATGGTCGCCATAACATTGCTTCGCGAATACCCGTACCTCACATTGCACTCGAAAACAACGAAATATTTCTAATAAATAATTTCTCGTAAATCGAGCCATATTCAGAAAAAAGTCAAATAAGCACCACAACGAACAAACTGATAACGTGAAATCGTTAGTATGTCCTCAGACAATGAGAATACTCATTCGTAGATAATATCAGTTGTAGTTTTCTACTAATATCTCGTAACTGAACCACATAGTCCAAATATTCGGCAAAATCGTAGATACAAGTAGGATACTACGTATAGCATCATATATCACGACAGACGATACAGATCAACCAGGCACCGTATGTTCGTGTTGGCATTCGGTTCCTTCGACACAGCAACGAAATCTGCGGTATACACCTAACACAGGTCCTGATACACTATAGGTGAATCGCTTAACACATGTAGTTTTCTTGGTTTTAACTAGAGAACTGTTGAACTATAGCCTAACCTAGACCTCAGGCTACGCTGCAGATCAGTCTGCCACCACAGAAAGCTTTCCCGTTGTCAGATTCATTGCCAACTCACAACCAGACTGTTGCATTCCCACCTAACCTAGATCTCGGGCTACACTACACATCAGTCTCTCGCCATAGAAAACTTTTTCGCTGTCACAATGTTTGGCTTTTCCAACTCACAACCAAACTGTTCTATTCCAACGTTGACCTCGGGCTACGTCACCGATCAATCTGTCACCATAGAAATTTTTTCCGCTGTCACATTCGTTGATTTCGCCAACTCACAATTAAACGGTTGCTTTCCAACCTAGCATAGACCTCGAGCTACACTACAGATCGATGTGTCACCACAGGAATCGTTTCCACAGTCAGAGTCGTTGGCTTTGCCAACTCACTTCCGAATCATCACATTCCATCCTAATCTAGACCTCCACTAAATCAATCCATTATAGTGACATTGTGTTGTTATATTGACTCAAGAGGTAAATTCGGAACTTCTTCAAAAATTCAAAAAATTACATTTCTCTTTTCACTCCACCTCCTCCTCGACATGTACTCAACTACCGTCTACAAGTTCGCTAATACCAACGTCAAGCAACTACCAATATCAGCACACAATGCAAGAACCGCCACACAGCAAGTCACTGTTAGACAAAAGTAGTATAGAAGTGAAAATTACGGTAATTGGATACGCAACAGTTCTTATCAACAACACATTGGTGTCCCCAATAGGTTGACGTCCAAGAAATCAAGGTTATCTATAAATTATTAAAAAAAACCCTAGTAGTTGAAAACCAAAGATGAAACAAATTTCGTGAGACAAAAGTAACTGCAAAAACCAAAATAAGAAGAAACGAAACATGCACCTCCATTCCAAAACCGAAAGTTAACTCTCTCTTTTTGGCACATACATCCTCCCCAGGTCTTCCAAAAAAACTTCAAACTAGCACCGATTGTGTGGAACATTCTTCTTCCAAATATTCTCATCTAAATGACTCTGTAGTACTGAAATTCTCCTTTTCCTACGCCCAATAATAGTTTTTATTGCCCAGCAATACCGTTCAATTGTGTTTGTAAAAGTCCCTGTTTTTTTGTCTTTAAATTCAACGAAATGATTCACAACCAAATGTATGTACCCAGTTTCGTCTAATCCATTATAACTACCCCACCCGTCTGACATTATTATTGACCCATCTGCTATACAACTTTTTACTAACTAAAACGTAGTACAAGCTGTCCTATCTTTAATTACCTTAAAAACCATGTCGGGAGAAGAGTGATTCTCTGAAAGAACGGCCACCCACATCCATGATCCAACAACATCGTGGCCTCACACACCTTCCTTTTTTTCTAATTGCGATTCGTCAATTTTTATAATAACCCCAGCACACCAATTTTGTCCCTTCTCATGACAAAAGTCGAACAACTTCCCGGCAAAGCGAATACCAGTCTATAATAGTTTTATGGTCTATTTCTGTCTCATGAGCAGCAAGTTAAACAGATCTTAATCAAACAAAAAAAGGAAGTAATAAAATACTTTTCATGGGAATCCTTGATTTCTCAAACCATGTCCCTCTACGAAGAGACCGCCACACACGATCTTTTCACAGCGCTACATATACTAGTACAGATCGATAGTGCACTTCTTCGAACCCTTGCAGAATGTCATCTCGTTGCCACAAACAATACACAATTAAATTGTACTGCCTGGAAAAAATGATAACATTCATTGGTTCCCACTATTCATGAGCCAATTTCACAGTAGTGAAAAGAACGTGAGGAATATGTTGTTCCCCATTACCACTATTTTCCACATCTTCAAAATCAGGAACAGGACTTGGCCCCGCACTTGCCTCCGTATTCCGTGTTGCTAATAATACCTAAAAAACAATTTCAAATCCCGCGCAAAGATTAACAAATTACTTTCCGTAAAAGCCAACGAGATTATTGTCGACGGAAAGTAAGGCTATACAGAAATTCAATTAAAAATACGCACCAAAACGTGACGTCACAGCAGCCATTACATTACAGGTCAAAGCCGACGACTAGTATCGAACAGTCCTCGAGACCAGGTTGTGTGTACATAAATGTCGTGTGAGTGAGGGTACCGGTCTAGACTGCTGCTCTTTTTGTAGGGAAATCTATGGGGAATATATGAAGTGTAGGGAGACTTTTTGGGCCGAATGTCATTGTCAAAACAGATGAGTCCGCTTTTGGCAAAACCAAGTACAAAAGGGGGAACCTGCGGTGGGATCATGGGTTTGGGGGGGTGTAATTTCAGGCCAAGTTGTGATATAGTATTTGATGTGGTTCGTAACAGAATGAAGAAAGTGTTGATGCAGTTAACTGAGGATCACGTGGCCAAGAATTTTCTTCATTTTGGTATTTGGGGAATGGGGGTTGTCAGCATATTGTCGTGAATCATAACACTGAATTCAGAAGTTCAACTACTGGGGCTTGTACCGATAGTCTAGAGATTCATTGGACAGCCATGGAATCTGTTGTAGAGAGCCATTTACATGAATGCTCTTCGAGATTGGTGTACCCGATACTTACTGCCCATTTAAGTGTTTTCTTAAACGTGTTAGGCAAATGTATCCTCCAAAATTTGTTAGCTACTTTGATGTTGGGATGGAGGGTAAATGACAATTAAGGAAAAGGGTGGTTTAGGTCGGGATGCTTAAGGCATTGATTTGGAGTTTTTGGGGTAGGTGAATCATTCTTCATTTTCTTATGTAAGGTAATGTTTTTCTGTGGTTATCTTTTTCATTATTTTAGTTCATTTTGTCGATGTGAACTTCCGGGTTCACACATATGTGATCAAAAGTATCCGAACACCCCAAAAAAAATGCGTTTTTCATATTAGGTGCATTGTGCTGCCACCTACTGCCAAGTACTCCATATCAGCGACGTCAGTAGTCATTAGACATCGTGAGAGAGCAGAATGGGGGGTTCCGTGTAAGTCATGGACTTCGAACGTGGTCAAGTGATTGGGTGTCACTTGTGTCATACGTCTGTACGCGAGATTTCCACACTCCTAAATATCACTAGGTCCACTGTTTCCGATGCGATAGTGAAGTGGAAACGTGAAGGGACGCGTACAGCACAAAGCGTACAGGCCGACCTCGTCTGTTGACTGACAGAGGCCGCCAACAGTTCAAGAGGGTCGTAACGTGTAATAGGCAGACATCTATCCAGACCGTCACGCAGGATTTCCAAACTGCATCAGGATCCACTGCAAGTACTATGACAGTTAGGCGGGAGGTGAGAAAACTTGGATTTCGTGGGCGAGCGGCTGCTCATAAGCTACAGATTACGCCGGTAAATGGTAAACGACGCCTCGCTTGGTGTAAGGAGCGTAAACATTGGATGATTGAACAGTGGGAAAACGTTGTGTGGAGTGACGAATCACGGTACACAATGTGGCGATCCGATGGCAGGGTGTCGGTATGGTGAATGCCCGGTGAGCGTCATCTGCCAGCGTGTGTAGTGCCAACAGTAAAATTCGGAGGCGGTGGTGTTATGGTGTGTTCGTGGTTTTTCAAGGAGGGGGGGGGGGGCTTGCACACCTTTTTATTTTGCGTGGCACTATCACAGCACAGGCCTACATTGATGTTTTAAGCACCTTATTGGTTCCCACTGGTGAAGAGCAATTCGGGGATGGCGATTGCATCTTTCAACACGATCGGGTACCTGCCAGAGTGCAAGCTGTCATCAAGGCTAAAAGCCTAGTTTACACGACGACATTGGGTTGCGCCACTCGTTGCGTGGAATGAGTTGCTCGCAAGTGGTTTCATATATATGACTGTAGACATCACGACACCAGTATACACTTCAGTTTCGTCGTTTTGTGGGTGCTGAGTCGTGTCTGAAATGAAAGTTTTGCAGCTGCACGTCACACGAGTTGTGATGGAGTTAAAGCTTGTTGCGTGGAATCGCTGCATAAGAAAAGAAATAAGAAACGTGTTTCAATTCGTGACTGGATGAAGAAAAGACCTCAGCTGGGTTGCTCAGCATCCTTGCTGAAATAGTTTATAACGGAAGATCCAAGAAGTTCTTTTAATTATCTTAGAATGAAACCAGAACTGTTCGAGTTTCTTCTAAATAGAGTTAATTATGCGGTAAGGAATAAAGGTACTGTAATGGATAAAGCACTATCGCCAGAACTGACATTACGTATCATATTACGTGCAATACAATCGAGAAACTAGGCATGCTGTAAGATACGGTTTTAGCTGGTGATGATGTTATTTCATTAACGCCAATTTTTATTAACAGTAATAATTATTGACATTAGCAACAATAATTATTCGAAGCAGGCCGCATTAAGAAGAGAATGGTTTGCAAACTACTCTCTTGAATATAGATCTGTACAGTGGCAATATTTCAATATTCTAACATATGTGAATGGGGAGCACTGCAGTAATGTTTTAAAAAATGGTTCAAATGGCTCTGAGCACTATGGGACTTAACTTCTGTGGTCATCAGTCCCCTAGAACTTAGAACTACTTAAACCTAACTAACCTAAGGACATCACACACATCCATGCCCGAGGCAGGATTCGAACCTGCGACCGTAGCAGTCGCGCGGTTCCGGACTGAGCGCCTTAACCGCGAGACCACCGCGGCCGGCAGTAATGTTTTAAATAGATACATATTGAATAAAGAAAGTAGCTTTTTGGATTGATATAGCCTTCCCTCATGTCAACAATATTCCTTAACAAAGAGTTGGCCAACTTGGCCGTCTTGTAGACGAGAGCATTGCCGCAGCTAGAATTACACTTGGTTGTAGTTTTCTTAATTCAGCTGTATAAGGGCTGCTATCTCAATAAATTTTGCCCTGCACCTCAGATATTGTCAAAGCACCTATTTTATGATTGCACATGACGGTCTCAGCGGCAGCAATTTGTCGCTTATTTTTGTGATCGGCATCACTGAAATCCTACAAACACCTATGCAAAGCATAGATATCTAAAAAGCGAACATTGTTCTCCGTTCCCCACTTCATATTTCTGTTTGGCTGCACTCTACGAACACACATAACCTCAAAACTCATGGAACTAGTGTCGCCAAAGTTGGAACACGCCGAAAGTGTTTAGTTTCACCAACGAGTTGCGCAAACGCACGGCGTGCATGCGCAGTGGCCGGTAGCGCAGTTGGCTGCAACCTAGTGTCGTCGTGTAAACTAAGCCTTAGGGTGGGCCAACACCATATTGAATTCCAGCATTACCGATGGAGGACGCCACGAACTTGTAAGTCATTTTCAGCCAAGTGTCCAGATACTTTTGATCACCTAGCGTATATTTGTATGTATGCGTGTTTTTTGTGATGTTGTGTTTCTTGTGTATTTGTATGTGGGTAGGCTATGTGATTTTTGTTAGCGTCTCTCAGGGCCAGCTTTGGTTTTTTCCGGAGGAGTTTGTGTATGCTAAGTTTAGTATCTTATTTATATGTTGTATTGAATGTCTATTTAAACGGATTTCTTTGTCATATTATATTGTTCTCAGTTGTGTTTGGGTTCGTCATCTGCAGTACGGAATACAAATTTTACAGTTGTTACCTTTTTTTCGCTTTCGCTACCTCTGGTATCCTATTCTTCAGTTGATTTATATAGGTCAACTGACGTATGGGATACAAATTTTTCGTATGTCGCTTTTTTTCGACTTTGCTAGCACTAGTTTACTTATATGGCTCAACTGGAGGACAGGATACTATCTTCGTAGTTAAACTGAGGTACAGGATGCCAGTGTTACGTATGTTGGTTTTTCCGTCTTCGCTAGCAGTGTTATCCTATTCTTGTCAAAAATGGTTCAAATGGCTCTGAGCACTAGGGGACTCAACTGCTGAGGTCATTAGTCCCCTAGAACTTAGAACTAGTTAAACCTAACTAACCTAAGGTCATCACAAACATCCATGCCCGAGGCAGGATTCGAACCTGCGACCGTAGCGGTCTTGCAGTTCCAGACTGCAGCGCCCTTAACCGCACGGCCACTTCGGCCGGCTCCTATTCTTGAGTTGACCTATATAGGTCAACTGCTGAAGTACGGGATACAAATTTTACTGTCGTCGTTTTTGTCACCTTTGCTAGTAGATCCTACTACTATGATAATTTTCAGTCGATACTATTAATTACGTTATTGTTGTCAAGTTTAGCTGTTGTGTCGCATTCTGTCGACTGTTTGGTACGACCCATCCATGGGAACAATACTTGTAGCGAAACCGACTGTTCAGTGAGGTTTAATACATACACCATGTGGATTTTAACATTTACCACAATGGTTAGCAAAGAAACTTAAGACTTTCGGTGTTTGAGCGCTTACCACCGTTTCTCTCACGCTAGAATAACAACGAAATATGTGATATATTACATACGTAACACCTACCGCCTGCGGCCTTACGACACCAGATGCTTGAACAGTGCAGCCGATTACCAGTGGCGGAAATCTTTTCACTAGAGTACTGTAATCAGCCCCAGAAGCTTTACACAGCGGATCGTATCAACAGACACTTGAAAGCATCCTAAGTACTGGCTGAATGGTCGCCTCAGCTGTCGCGTCGCGTCTTACTTTAGTCCTCAGAGGGTATAAATCGTCAAAAATCGGAAGCCTTCGGTCAAAAAGCGTATTTGGTTCACCACACTCTTGGCGACCTTTGAGCTCCTGCAATATCATAGTGAAGTACATCTACGTCTATGTTTTACACTTCGCAAGCCACCTGACGGTCTGTGACGGAGGATACTTTCTCAGCTTTTCCTATTCCATACATCAATGGCGCATGGAAAAAATTAATGTCGGTAAAGGTCCATAAGACACCTAATGTCCTTAGTTTTGTCGTTGTGATCATTTCACAAGAAATATTTAGGAGGAAGTAAGATGCTATTTGACTCTTCTAGGAACGTAAGGTCTCGAGGCCTCTCCGTGGTCTACAACCCCTCTCTTGTAGCGCCTGCTACTGGTGTTTGTTGGCCGTCTTTGGAACGCTCTCCCGCCCAGTAAACTGCGCTGTGGCGAAAGGCGCCGTTCTTCATTGTATTTCCTCTATTTCTTCTGTTAAGGGGGGTAGGACGTCAAACGGGCCGACTTGGAGCAGGAGAGGCACCACAGGACATTTTAATTTCCACTGTCTATGCTTTTACTTATAAATTCATAAAACTTTGTCAGCATGACCAGGAAGGATTCAGTATTCACACTTATAGCAGTGGAAGTTCGAAAACACAAAGAAGTAATTTTTTTACATGTGAAATTTTAACATTTTTTTCACTTACTAATGGCAGCATTTGTTGCTATAGGTACACTTTTCTTCATAAGTAAGAGAGATGGTTCAATGAATTTTGCACAGCATACAAACCATTCTTAAAGGTGTATGAAACTCTAGAATTTTCCAAATCTATTAAAAACTGTGGTAAAACTTGAGGTAATTAACAACAAAATTTGTGTTTTTTCTAAACATGAAGTTTAAAATACAAGATATCACTCGTTTTTTTCATAAATTAAATGAATTCTAGAGTTTCATACAACGGTAAGTATTGTATGTATGCTGTGCAAAATTCATGGAAGAATCTCTCTAATTTATGAAGAAAAGCGTACCTATAGCAACAAATGCTGCCATTAGTAAGTGAAAAAAATGATGAAATTTCACACGCAAAAAAAATTATTTTGTTATGTTTTCGAACTTCCACTGCAATGAGTGTGAATCCTGAGTCCTTCCTGGTGATGCTGACAAAGTTTTATGAATTTATTTGTAAAAGTATAGACACTGGAAATTAAAATATCCTGTGGTGCCTCTCCTGCTCCAACGGTTTAACGTCCTGTCCCCCTTAATACTACTTGTTATGGATAGCATCAAGAGCTCCACTGATGAACATGATCGAGCTGAGTAGGCGGCAGCTAAGTGAACCGAGCGCACTTAGCTGCAAAAACCATGTTAGCGACAGACATCTGTTTGATACTATAGTTGAGTCGCTGGTAATCGGCTGCACAGCTGCACTGGGATAGGCGCAGCAGCTTCGCACATCTACTGCAACCAATCACGTTACAGAAATTTGCCTCTACAGTATCGCCTCATTGTTGTCGGAGCTTAATAGGCGGCTACTGTTCCCGCTGGCACCCGTTTGAGCTTTGTAGTTGAAATCTGGCAACAGCACTGCCAACTGTCAGGAATTACCTTATGCCTAGCTACTAACAACCTACTAGACGAATACCAATCAGGTTTCCGTAAACGTCGAAGCACAACATCTGCACTGATAAAGGTTACAGATGACCTGAAGCTTGCCATGGACAGACAAGAAGCGACTATCATTTGCTTCTTAGATTTCAGCAAAGCATTTGATACTGTCGACTTCGACATCTTACTAGCCAAACTTAGCGGTCTAAATCTCTCACCAAGTGCAGTGCAATGGTTTCGCTCATACATGACGTCTCGTCAGCAACGCGTCCTATCTGGAAATATAAAATCACAATGGTGGCAGGTAGTGTCAGGCATTCCCCAAGGCTCAGTATTAGGTCCTATATTCTTCTCTCTGTGTGTCAATGATGTGTCATCGGTTCTGACCATTGCAAATATCATATGTATGCTGATGACCTTCAGTTGTATGTAACTGCGAAACCAAGCAATCTTAAGAAAGCTATTGAAAATTTCATTACTGACCTCGATGCACTATCAAAATGGGCACAGGACATAGGACTAAAACTAAACTCATCTAACAACCAAGCGGTACTTGTTGGTCACTCTAAGCTCATTAGCCCAAAACATCGGGAATCCGTACCATCTCTTATCCTAAATGGAACAAATATTAACTTATCTCCCTCAGCAAAGAGTTAAGGAGTAATAATAGATGTAAATCTAAATTGGACAGAGCACGTAACTGCAGTGTGCAAAAAAGCATCAGCATCCCTTCATGTCCTACAAAAATATAAAAAAACTCTTCCCTTTCGATCTGAAAAAGAAATTTGTACAAACGCTTATACTCCCAATCATTGACTACAGCGATATTATCGTACAAGGCCTCTCTCAGGAAAATTCGCTACGTCTAGAACTGGTCATGAATGCCTGCGTCCGATATATCTGTGACGTTCGACTTTTTGATCACATTTCACCAGCATATGCAAAATTGTCCTGGCTACGTGCAGACAAACGCAGAGATTTCCATACACTCTGTCTCATCTACTGCCATATAAATGTACACTGTCCCTCATATCTCCCCTCGTCCTTAACGCTTATGTCGCAACAACATGACAGAAACTGACAGAAGCACACGTTCCCATCATAATAAAATCCTCTCTGTTCCATTGCATCGTTCAGTCACCTTCTCCAAGTCCTTTACAGTAGCGGGAACCCGACTCTGGGATAACCTCCCTCGTTATGTTATAGAACTTAAAAACATGTCCAGCTTCAATAAACAGTTAATGACGTATCTACTAAAGTAACAGTAATGCCTTCCTCTGTACACGAATGCACCTCACCTCATTACTTCCCTCTTTCCCCCTCCTTAAATCTCCCTTCCCCAAAACTCGCTATACTAGTAAACATTTATTTTACACACCAAGATATTAATGTACATCTGCACAAATCTTCATTACTATTGCCAATTTTTCTCATGTTTATCATTATTATTTGATTTTTTTACTGTTATTGTTATTGCTTTTATCATAATCTGTATGTATAGCACCTGTTGTAAAAATACTGCCAGCATTTACTTTATTAGGTCTTAGTCATTAGTCTCTATTCAAATTGTCACTAGAGTAATCTAATTTTCTTATTTAAACTATTGTCATGATGTAACTGATGTGTGAAATGCTGCATGTGTAGAACACTGGTCCGATGTAAGAGAGTGCCTGATGGCCTTAATCTGATCAGCCTAAATAAATAAATAAAATATAATCATTTCTTTCTGTTGTTGCTTCGACACTGCAGAAATATTGATTGATTGATTGAATGATTGATTTTTATTGTTGTAGAGACCTCAGAGATCATCTGAGGCATTACGAAAGTCAATATTACACAGTATAAATGTTACACAAATAATTACAAAAACAAGAAAAATATTACACAATATAAATATTACACAAATAATTATGGTACCTTCACACAAATACAAAACAGAGAAACTTCTGGTACAAATTGATATTGCATAGTAAATTTACCCAATTACAGACTTACTCATATATAGAAGCATATAAAAGCTAATCACAAAGTATAGTCATACGATATTCTTTGCCTCCATTAAAAATTCATCAGTTTCATCAATGCTGAGCTCAAGAAGAAATTCTTTTACTTTTTTTTGAATTGTTGAATTGGAAGATCCCTGATATGTTGGGGTATGGCATTAAAAATGTTATAGACTTGTATAAGAAGCACTTTTGTGGTTTTTTTTTATAGTTACATCGGAAAGATGCTATAATTATGACGCATGTCATACTGCTGATAACTCGGATAGTTTTCCTTAATATGCATTACACACTGTAGTATAAATAATGACGGCAGGGTCATAATCTGACTACAGCATGTGTTAACGTTCGCGGATCGAGAGATAAGCACCTTCAAGCATTTTCTCGTAGATAGAGGATAGGAAGACGAGGGTTAAAAGATGTACCTTACCCGGTAAATTCTTAAACTGTCTCTCTTTCTCGTATGGTTTTCGGTCGGATTTTGCACCTTGTCTGTGCCTGCACGGCGAATCTCGCCACCCGCAAGGTAATGCCGCGGATTAATGGTTCAAATGGCTCTGAGCACTATGGGACTTAACTGCTGAGGTCATCAGTCCCCTAGAACTTAGAACTACTTAAACCTAACTAACCTGAAGACATCACACACATCCATGCCCGAGGCAGGATTCGAGCCTGCGACCGTAGCGGTCGCGCGGTTCCACACTGTAGCGCCTAGAACCGCTTGGCCACTCCGGCCGGCAATGCCGCGGGTAACACGCAGACGAATCACAGCTCGTCTAATTGCTGTGAGTACTGCATATGGCGAATTCTCTGGACGCGGTCGCAATAGTGCGTCTGTGTAGCGTGGTGGTGACGTCGACTAGTGACAAGTCACTCGGTCACAAAATTAAACTGGAGCTGAAAATACTGGTTGCTGTGACATGCAGGACGAGCACGGCGGGCAGCCGGGCGGCCAGGGGCGCTGGTGCTGCCTGCAGGCGGCGCTGCGCGCGCAGCTCTGCCCCGCGGCCTCTCCCGCCGCCCTCCGCCCTTAACCTGGTTCCGCAGCCACGCGCAGACCAGACCGCCCTCCCCCCCTCTGGCGCCGCCGCCCCCGCGAAGCCCAGTCTGCGCGGCACGTGTCACACAGTGACGCCGCCGGAGCTTTCCCAAGGTCGGCGCTGCGCCACACCCAGATTTTTTTACACTGCCCTCTGCACAGAATACCAACAATACCAACAAGAAAACCCCACGTCACACAGTCCAGTATAAACTGTCATGACACTCTCTGCTGCGGAGGTTGTTACCGTTTGACAACTGTAGGGACACCAGTGCTCCAAACGGTGAGAAAGCACTATCATATGCGTCGTAAGGATAATCTTCGTTTCTCGTCTCTTTTGTACGTGATTTACGAAATACGTATTTTATATTTTGCCTCCAACTGTTTGTCTAATATCAGAAGACAGGAATGATTACGAAATAAATGTAGAAAATTTCGAATCTCACTGATTCAGTGACGTAAGCTGTAACTTACTCATGAAGAAGTACACTACTGCCCATTAAAATTGCTACACTACGAAGATGAATACCTAATCAATGTTTAATAAATGAAAAGCACCAGTTTGCTTTTGTTCTAAAGCAAACTGGTGCTTTTCATTTATTATAATGTTGTTCTACCAAGAACCGACGGAAGATTCTGTTAATACACTCCTGGAAATGGAAAAAAGAACACATTGACACCGGTGTGTCAGACCCACCATACTTGCTCCGGACACTGCGAGAGGGCTGTACAAGCAATGATCACACGCACGGCACAGCGGACACACCAGGAACCGCGGTGTTGGCCGTCGAATGGCGCTAGCTGCGCAGCATTTGTGCACCGCCGCCATCAGTGTCAGCCAGTTTGCCGTGGCATACGGAGCTCCATCGCAGTCTTTAACACTGGTAGCATGCCGCGACAGCGTGGACGTGAACCGTATGTGCAGTTGACGGACTTTGAGCGAGGGCGCATAGTGGACATGCGGGAGGCCAGGTGGACGTACCGCCGCATTGCTCAACACGTTGGGCGTGAGGTCTCCACAGTACATCGATGTTGTCGCCAGTGGTCGGCGGAAGGTGCACGTGCCCGTCGACCTGGGACCGGACCGCAGCGACGCACGGATGCACGCCAAGACCGTAGGATCCTACGCAGTGCCGTAGGGTACCGCACCGCCACTTCCCAGCAAATTAGGGACACTGTTGCTCCTGGGGTATCGGCGAGGACCATTCGCAACCGTCTCCATGAAGCTGGGCTACGGTCCCGCACACCGTTAGGCCGTCTTCCGCTCACGCACCAACATCGTGCAGCCCGCCTCCAGTGGTGTCGCGACAGGCGTGAATGGAGGGACGAATGGAGACGTGTCGTCTTCAGCGATGAGAGTCGCTTCTGCCTTGGTGCCAATGATGGTCGTATGCGTGTTTGGCGCCGTGCAGGTGAGCGCCACAATCAGGACTGCATACGACCGAGGCACACAGGGCCAACACCCGGCATCATGGTGTGGGGAGCGATCTCCTACACTGGCCGTACACCACTGGTGATCGTCGAGGGGACACTGAATAGTGCACGGTACATCCAAACCGTCATCGAAACCATCGTTCTACCATTCCTAGACCGGCAAGGTAACTTGCTGTTCCAACAGGACAATGCACGTCCGCATGTATCCCGTGCCACCCAACGTGCTCTAGAAGGTGTAAGTCAACTACCCTGGCCAGCAAGATCTCCGGATCTGTCCCCCATTGAGCATGTTTGGGACTGGAAGAAGCGTCGTCTCACGCGGTCTGCACGTCCAGCACGAACGCTGGTCCAACTGAGGCGCCAGGTGGAAATGGCATGGCAAGCCGTTCCACAGGACTACATCCAGCATCTCTACGATCGTCTCCATGGGAGAATAGCAGCCTGCATTGCTGCGAAAGGTGGATATACACTGTACTAGTGCCGACATTGTGCATGCTCTGTTGCCTGTGTCTATGTGCCTGTGGTTCTGTCAGTGTGATCATGTGATGTATCTGACCCCAGGAATGTGTCAATAAAGTTTCCCCTTCCTGGGACAATGAATTCACGGTGTTCTTATTTCAATTTCCAGGAGTGTATAATCAATGTTTGTTTGTTTGCAAGGAACGTTCCTCCAGTCCCACTACACACTGAAATACTTGGGTCACTGTGATGTAGCACGTTCCTATAGAAGCCTGAAAATGGTGCAAATCAACTCCATTTTGCACCTACAAGCAACAAACAAAATTAATTAAGTAGCATTATTTGTTGACGTGACAATTAAGGTTCTATTATTACCCACTAAAAAGTCCCAAGCGCTGATTATACTGTGTTGACTAACGTAGGTAAGTGCATGATTCTTCACTACAAGAACTATTGAACTCATTGAAAATGGCTACTTGTCTTCATTTGACATGTGGCACTTAATATGCGACGCCAGGAATGGACAGTGCGCAGTGACTCTCTCTTTACCGACTTTTTTCTGTTTGGTCTGAGGCTATTTCATTACAGGACGAGGGATACCGGCTTGAAAATTAACAGTCGTCTCCTGTTCGAAACGGTCTCTGTATTGCGTGATATACACCGACATGACACTAGTCATGGGATAGCGATATGCACAAATATACTACTGGCCATTAAAATTGCTACACCACGAAGATGACGTGCTACAGACGAGAAATTTAACCGACAGGAAGAAGATGCTGTGATATGCAAATGATTAGCTTTTCAGAGCATTCACCCAAGGTTGGCGCCGGTGGCGACGCCTACGACGTGCTGACATGAGGAAACTTTCCAACCGATTTCTCATACACAAACAGCAGTTGACCGGCGTTGCCTGGTGAATCGTTGTTGTGATGCCTCGTGTAAGGAGGAGAAATGCGTACCATCACGTTTCCGACTTTGATAAAGATCAGATAGTAGCCTATTGCAATTGCGGTTTATCGTATCGCGACATTGCTGCTCGCGTTGGTCGAGATCCAATGACTGTTAGCAGAATATGGAATCGGTGGGTTCAGGAGGGTAATACGGAACGCCGTGCTGGATCCCAACGGCATCGTATCACTAGCAGTCGAGATGACAGGCATCTTGTCCGCATGGCTGTAACGGATCGTGCAGCCACGTCTCGACCCCTGAGTCAACAAATGGAGACGTTCGCAAGACAACAACCATCTGCACGAACAGTTCGACGACGTTTGCAGCAGCATGGACTATCAGCTCGGAGACCATGGCTGCGGTTACCCTTGATGCTGCATCACAGACAGGAGCGCCTGCGATGGTGAACTCAACGACGAACATGGGTGCACGAATGGCAAAACGTCATTTTTTCGGATGAATCCAGGTTCTGTTTACAGCATCATGATGGTCGCATCCGTGTTTGGCGACATCCCGGTGAACGCGCATTGGAAGCGTGTATTCGTCATCACCATACTCGTGTATCACCCGGCGTGATGGTATGGGGTGCCATTGGTTACACGTCTCGGTCACCTCTTGTTCGCATTGACGGCACTTTGAGCAGTGGACGTTCCATTTCAGATGTGTTATGACCCGCGGCTCTCCCGATCCCTGCGATACCCTACATTTCAGCAGGATAATGCACGACCGCATGTTGCAGGTCCTGTACGGGCCTTTTTGGATACAGAAAAAGTTCAGGCTGGTGCCCTGGCCAGCACACTCTCCAGAGCTCTCACCAATTATAAACGTCTGGTCAACGGTGGCCGAGCAACTGGCTCGTCACAATACGCCAGTGACTACTCTTGATGAACTGTGGTATCGTGTTGAAGCTGCATGGGCAGCTGTCCCTGTACACGCCATCAAAGCTCTTTTTGACTCAATGCCCAGGCGTATCAAGGACGTTATTACGGCCAGAGGTGGTTGTTCTGGGTACTGACTTCTCAGGATCTATGCACCCAAATTGCGTGAAAATGTAATCACATGTCAGTTCTGCTCCCCGACACGCTAAGAGCAGCGGACATCGACATCGCCTTACTACAAGAACTGAGGGCAGTAACTTGGTTCGCATCTTACGGATACGACACGTACGCTGTCTCGGCGGCTATGGAACTCACAGGCGCAGCTATCCTCCTCCAAGACGGAATTGCACTTTCCGATGTCGCATACCTCCCAACGGCAAGAGGGGTGGCCATAACAGTTGAGGGAGTCAGAATCATAAATCTCTACGTCCTATCGGGCACAGATGAACAAAGGGATCGCTTCCAGTTCTATGTAGAAGAGATCACGCCTTTATTTCTCGGCAGACACGATTAGTTCAGCGTGGGTGGAGACTGCAACGGTGTTATTGAGCGTACAGACCAAAACCCACATTTCACCACATGTCCGGAACTCGCCTCCTCGTCCGTCGTCTTCGTCTCGTCGACAATTGGAAAGTGGCATACGGTGACCGCCCGGAGCATACACATATCACGAGCCACTCTGCCAACCAACTCTTTAGAATATACACTCCTGGAAATTGAAATAAGAACACCGTGAATTCATTGTCCCAGGAAGGGGCAACTTTATTGACACATTCCTGGGGTCAGATACATCACATGATCACACTGACAGAACCACAGGCATATAGACACAGGCAACAGAGCATGCACAATGTCGGCACTAGTACAGTGTATATCCACCTTTCGCAGCAATGCAGGCTGCTATTCTCCCATGGAGACGATCGTAGAGATGCTGGATGTAGTCCTGTGGAACGGCTTGCCATGCCATTTCCACCTGGCGCCTCAGTTGGACCAGCGTTCATGCTGGACGTGCAGACCGCGTGAGACGACGCTTCATCCAGTCCCAAACATGCTCAATGGGGGACAGATCCGGAGATCTTGCTGGCCAGGGTAGTTGACTTACACCTTCTAGAGCACGTTGGGTGGCACGGGATACATGCGGACGTGCATTGTCCTGTTGGAACAGCAAGTTCCCTTGCCGGTCTAGGAATGGTAGAACGATGGGTTCGATGACGGTTTGGATGTACCGTGCGCTATTCAGTGTCCCCTCGACGATCACCAGTGGTGTACGGCCAGTGTAGGAGATCGCTCCCCACACCATGATGCCGGGTGTTGGCCCTGTGTGCCTCGGTCGTATGCAGTCCTGATTGTGGCGCTCACCTGCACGGCGCCAAACACGCATACGACCATCATTGGCACCAAGGCAGAAGCGACTCTCATCGCTGAAGACGACACGTCTACATTCGTCCCTCCGTTCACGCCTGTCGCGACACCACTGGAGGCGGGCTGCACGATGTTGGGGCGTGAGCGGAAGACGGCCTAACGGTGTGCGGGACCGTAGCCCAGCTTCATGGAGACGGTTGCGAATGGTCCTCGCCGATACCCCAGGAGCAACAGTGTCCCTAATTTGCTGGGAAGTGGCGGTGCGGTCCCCTACGGCACTGCGTAGGATCCTACGGTCTTGGCGTGCATCCGTGCGTCGCTGCGGTCCGGTCCCAGGTCGACGGGCACGTGCACCTTCCGCCGACCACTGGCGACAACATCGATGTACTGTGGAGACCTCACGCCCCACGTGTTGAGCAACTCGGCGGTACGTCCACCCGGCCTCCCGCATGCCCACTATACGCCCTCGCTCAAAATCCGTCAACAGCACATACGGTTCACGTCCACGCTGTCGCGGCATGCTACCAGTGTTAAAGACTGCGATGGAGATCCGTATGCCACGGCAAACTGGCTGACACTGACGGCGGCGGTGCACAAATGCTGCGCAGCTAGCGCTATTCGACGGCCAACACCGCGGTTCCTGGTGTGTCCGCTGTGCCGTGCGTGTGATCGTTGCTTGTACAGCCCTCTCGCAGTCTCCGGAGCAAGTATGGTGGGTCTGACACACCGGTGTCAATGTGTTCTTTTTTCCATTTCCAGGAGTGTATATCTATGACGCTCTAAATCCTGTTCTTATTTTTATGTGAACTATCTGGTAAGAATTCTAATTGGTGTTGGGATGAGGAAGCTCAATCAGAATTTGAACTACTTCGTGGTTCTTTAGTTGCTGCTCCACTTCTTTCACATCCGGATTTATCTAAAGATTTTTGTTTGGCGACGGACTCATCATACAAAGGCTTAGGTGCACACTTATTTCAAGAGACAGAAGAAAACGGCGTTGTAGTACAGAAAACTATTGCATTTGGAAGTCGTGTTCTCTCTAAATCAGAAAAGAATTATTCGATTACGGAACTTGAAGCCTTGGCTGTTGTATGGGCTTTCACAAAATTTCGCATATTTTTGTATGGCAGACATACTAAGGTTTACACCGATCACTGAGCTCTGGAATTTCTTATGTCAACAAAATTAACACATGGAAGATTGTCACGATGGGCGCTGTATCTACAGGAATTTGATTTTAGTATTGTTTACATACAGGGTTCTTCAAATATTATTGCTGATGATTTATCACGTGCACCTATGGGTTTGAAACAAAGTGCTGAGGAGGACTGCAAGGAAAACAATTATTGTTTGATGTATATTAAAGGTGTTGCGTTTGAAAATTTTATTTCTTCTTCGCTACAGGAAATCGCCAAGGAGCAAAATAAGGATCCAATCTGGAAGGACATTAAGGAGAAGTGGAGGAGAAAGGAAAGCGTAGCGGTTAGACAGTATTATTTAGTTAGCAATGATATTCTTTTTAAACGAAAATCGGTCGACAACTCTGTTTGGTTAGTTTGCATTCCTGATGAGTGGGTTAATAAATTGATTTGGTATACACATTTCAGTTATGCACACTTTGGTCCCAGAAAATGCTTTCATAAATTACGAGAAAATTGCTACTTCAGTAATATGGAAAAACGTATTCGATCTGTTCTTGCCAAATGCAAATTATGTCAAAAGGCTAAGCCGCCAACTATTTCTCACAGAGCACCGTTGTTTCCTATCATTCCAGCGAAATTAAAGGAGATGGCTGCAGTCGATTTGTTCGGTCCAGTGGTTCGTTCTACTAATGGTTTTGCGTACATTTTGGTAGCAGTGGAACTGACATCAAAATATGTGTGTTTTACACCTTTACGCAAAGCAACAGCTCGTTCAGTATCTAATGCTTTCATAAAACATTTTCTTAAAGAAGTGGGTCATGTTGATAAGGTTATATCAGATAATGGATCACAGTTTTGCTCTAAAATTTGGCTTCATACTCTACGGCGTCGTAAGATTAAACCAGTTTTCATTTCACTTTTTCGCCCTCAATCTAACTTTTCAGAGAGATGGATGAAGAAAATCAATAAATTGTGTCGACTTTATTGTCATCAGAATCACAGAACTTGGGATCAGTATCTTCATATTTTAAAAACATTCTGAATGAACTCCGTAATGATTCAACTTCTTTACCGCCTATATTGATGTTAAAAAATAAAGCACCGACAAATCGCATTTCTGAAATCGTTCCCTTTCCGCCTTCACGGAAACTGTGGCATTCTGAAGTTGTCAACCTGGCTCTACAAAATATTGCATCTGCGGCTGCTAGAAGAGAGAAATCAGCTAAACGTCCTGATCGTTTAAAAACCTTGTCATTTGGTCAAAAGGTGTTAATTAAGTCTCATCGTTTGTCTCACAAAGGAAAAGGCTTGTGTCGCAAATTTGTTCTGCTTTATAACGGCCCACATAGGGTTCGCAAAATTATTCATGATAACACTGTCGAAGTAGAAACTCTTAAATCTCGGCGCTCTAAGGGAATACATCATATATCGAACGTTAAAATTTTTGTGGAATGACATACTTTTGAGAAACCAACAGTTATACGTAAACACACAGAGAGTACAAAGATACCGCGCCGTGTTCCGGCGGCGGCACATACTCAAAGCAACAGTCAAGTCTGCGCGTCGCACAAGGCAGTCGTTGACCGCAAACAATTACTTTCTACGTCACCCGTACCTACAGCTGATCGAGCGCTCAGTGCGAATGGACTGACAGCCGTAAACAAATACACAGTCTAATTTCTCTGATTAAATTCAGTATAAAGCTATAGTGACTTGATAAATTATGTTATTAACGTTCAGTTTTTTTCAGGATACCGTTGTATAAAATATTTAAGAACTTCAGGTAAATTCTGTGTGTGTCCGACGTTAAGAGGACTTGCTATCGAGAAATTTTCAGGAAGAATGTAATTTCGAAGAAGAAACTAATAAACTAAAAAGGTAACTATTAATTGAGTTTATTTTGCAGGTAACATATTTCCACTTAGGTATGCTCACGATTACGTGATTCATACTTTGTGCTAAATTTCATGTTCTATGAATTTACTTGTGAAGCGACGTGCTTGCGTACATTAACTGATTTTGACAATGATTGATTAATGAAGAGGGTTGTTATTTGTGTATATTGAGCATTGCATGGCTGCTATGCTTTTTCACTGATGTCACATTTTTTTATCATGTGCCTGCTGTGCTTATTTATTTAAATTATAATTGTCACCTGATTAATTGTGATGACTGTGGTTATGTATGTAAGTTATACTTTGTGATTTATCTGCTTGCGCCTTCATGTTTACTTATTGAGATTACGTATGAACATTTATTTGCTTATGCTGATATGATGCTAATGACCTGTTTTTTATGTAAGATATATATTTGCTGCTTTGCGTATGGATTGCATATTTATACATTTCTGTTTGTTGTCATAACTACTCTTTAATTTGGTATATCGAAATGCTGATATACTGTGTACGAACATAGAGCTTAGGTTACACTATGGTATTAATTACAGATTGTTCGCTTGGCAGAACCTCGTTGTAGGGATTGTGCTGCATCCACTTGTTGGCATTCTGTTCTCTACTGGTATATTTACTTGCTATTGCATGTTTTGCTTACGCTCAGTGCTTTATATTTTAAGATAAGAAAATGAACTGCTATAATTCTACGAACGACATTGGTACAAGAAACTTCATTGAAGTCACATGAGCTGGAGGTTTTACGGAAGCTGTATAAATTTATGCTAACAGGAAGGAAGCTGACGACATGACATACCAACACTAGGTTTAGACCTTTGACAGTTATTACATTGCATTCTTCGTGAGCAATTGAAATAGCAAGTGACACTTGACACAAGAAATACTCCACATGTTTGCTTCTGTTTTGCCATGATTCTTGAAGTGGTGTACACACTGTGAAATATTACGGTCATTCACACTCTGTACTCGTACTTACTTACTGAAAGTTACTCAAACTAAAGGCTGTTAGAGGTCATATATGCATTTCTTTTATTTAATGATGGACAAGGTAACCAAAATGTGTTTTATAATTCATAATGAGTAGAAGATTTGGGTCAGATGCATTACACAGAGGTTGTGTGTGGACATTGTGTCTTCGGATTGTATGGGATGATGAATTGAAGTTTGCACTAGAATTTTACCTGTACTTGTTCGAGGAGACTGACTAGAGGAAAGAGTTGTTATGGAAGTGAAATGATATTGGCGATAAGGTTTATATGTATCGACGTATTGAAGAGGTATTATTGAGGTATTGAGACTGTGTGAAGTTGATGATTATTGGAGTTTTGGTGGACAAGAGGTAAGGTAAATGATATTGATGATAAGGTTTATATGTATCGACGTAAGAGGTATTATTGAAGTATTGAGATTATGTGATGCTGATGATTATTGGAGTTCTGGTGGATAAGAGGTAAAGTAAGTGAGGAGCATATTTTTTTGTTGGTTTATATGGAACAGGGAGGATGAAGATGGCAGACTAGAACACTCAAGTGGAAGGAAGATTGTCTACACACACACTTTGTTAAATCACTAAGCAGTATATACTTTTTTTTTTTGGAGAGAGGAAGTATTTGCATATCTTGGCACACTGACAGTTGTTCAGCAACCGTACATTTGATTTGGCTTGGCAAACATTGGTCTTGACATGATGACTACGACATTGGCTAACCCTATTATTGACTATTATACATTGCTGCCCCTACTACTTGATACATATGTCGAACATCAAATCTTTGACAGAATTGCATTTACACAGTTAATACTATTCAACTACACAGTAGCACTTAATGTGGATGAAAGATGAGTGAGTGTGTTTTGTGTGTTTTCCTTTCCTAATCCCAAATAATTGGTACCGACCTATCTCCTAAATATTATTTTACTTGTTTGTTGTGGCTTGCACTGACACCCATAACTATTATAGGTTTCCTGTTATTTGTGTATTGTAATAGTTAATATGACAATTATCTGATATCATTTGTGTGTTTATTACAATTTGTATGTTTAGTGTAAGAGCATTAATAATGATTTTGTAAAAGCAGTTATGTGTGCATTCAATCTGTTGTTCATGCCTGCACCTGTTCAACATTAATGGGTGCCACTTAGAAATGTTTAATTTCTGCTGATAAACTCTGATGGACTGTCTGATTAGTGATAGTGAATATTATGGACTGTTACCTGCACCTGTTCAACATTGCTGGGTGCCACTGATAGAACTGCTTCTACTGACATAATGTCGCTTGTTGCTGTCTGCACCTGCTCAACATTGCTGGGTGCCACTGATAGAAATGCTTCCACTGACATAATGTCACTTGTTGCTGTCTGCACCTGCTCAACATTGCTGGGTGCCACTGATGGAACTGCTTCTACTGAAATAATGTCACTTGTTAGTGTCTGCACCTGCTCAACATTGCTGGGTGCCACTGATGGAACTGCTTCTATTGAAATGATGTCACTTGTTGGTGTCTGCATTTGTTCAACATCGCTGGGTGCCACTGATGGAACTGCTTCTACTGACATGTCACTTGTTGGTGTCTGCACCTGTTCAACATTGCTGGGTGCCACTGTTGGAACTTCTTCTACTGAGATGATGTCACTTGTTGGAGTCTGCACCTACTCAACATTGCTGGGTGCCATTGATGGAACTGCTTATA
Source organism: Schistocerca serialis cubense (assembly GCF_023864345.2). Lineage (NCBI taxonomy): Eukaryota > Metazoa > Arthropoda > Insecta > Orthoptera > Acrididae > Schistocerca > Schistocerca serialis. Next base: position 721,908,658 of record NC_064638.1, read on the forward strand.
CTGACATAATGTCATTTGTTGCTGTCTGCATCTGCTCAACATTGCTGGGTGCCACTGATGGAACCGCTTCTATTGAAATGATGTCACTTGTTGGTGTCTGCACCTGTTCAACATTGCTGGGTGCCACTGATGGAACTGCTTCTATTGAAATGATGTCACTTGTTGGTGTCTCCACCTGTTCAACATTGCTGGGTGCCACTGTTGGAACTGCTTCTACTGAGATGATGTCACTTGTTGGAGTCTGCACCTACTCAACATTGCTGGGTGCCATTGATGGAACTGCTTATACTGACATAATGTCACTTGTTGCTGTCTGCATCTGCTCAACATTGCTGGGTGCCACTGATGGAACTGCTTCTATTGAAATGATGTCACTTGTTGGTGTCTGCACCTGTTCAACATTGCTGGGTGCCACTGATGGAACTGCTTCTATTGAAATGATGTCACTTGTTGGTGTCTGCACCTGTTCAACATTGCTGGGTGCCACTGTTGGAACTGCTTCTACTGAAATAATGTCACTTATTGGTGTCTGCACCTGCTCAACATTGCTGGGTGCCACTGATGGAACTGCTTATACTGACATAATGTCACTTGTTGGTGTCTGCACCTGTTCAACATTGCTGGATGCCACTGTTGGAGCTGTTTAAATACTGCTGATGAAATGTTATGAGACTGCTATTTGCACCTGTTGACCATTGCCGGGTGCTACTGTTGGAACTGTGAACTACTCTGAGGAGTGCTACTTGCTTATTGAACTATTGAAAGGATTTTATGTGAATATTTGTATAAACTGATTTTTTTGTGTATTTACTGTTTACGAAATGTTATGAGACTCTTACCTACACCTATTCGTCCTTGCTGGTGCCATTGATTGAATGATACTTGTGTAAACTATTATGTAAAATCATATGTATGCAAGCATTTGTATTCCTTACTGCATGTTATATATTAGGTTATTGAAGGGTCAGTGCAAAGCCAAAATTTATCTAGTTATGTGATATTTACTTATTAATATTATCTTTTATTTTTGTCTGTATTTTTTTGACGAATTTGGTGGTATTTTCACCACCAATGCTGGCAAAAATACCATCAAATTCTAGCCCGTGGAGGAAGGGCATATGAAAGGTGGCTACACTGAGTCACAGCGCCAGAGATCGCGCCAAAGAGTTTTATTCTGCCGCCTCCACTGGAGTGCTTGTTCAGAAGTTGTGGTTGTTAGTGCTTTGCTGAGAGGATGTTGATAGCTGCACTATTTGAGGCCATGTCGTGTGCAGTTGTTTTGATGGGCGAGACAGCAGATATTGTTCGAATGGAGATGTTGTAATGATCAGAGTGTATTTTTAGTCAATATATATGAAGGTAAAAAACATTTTTTTTTTAATTTGTAAGTAGGCTGTTTAAGTTTTTATATTGGTAACGCCACGTAGCGCTCTGTATGTGCTGTGTGCAGTCTGTGGCTGGTTTGCATTGTTGTTGGAGTATCTGCCATTGTAGTGTCGGGCAGCTGGATGTTAACAGCGCGTAGCGTTGTGCAGTTGGAGGTGAGCCGCCGGCAATGGTGGATGTGGGGAGAGAGATGGCGGAGTTTTGAAATTTGTAAGACTGGATGTCAGTTATGACTATTCAGGTAAATACATTGTTTGTTCTCTATCAAAATCTTTCATTTGCTAACTATGCCTATCAGTAGTTAGTGCCTTCGGTAGTTTGAATCTTTTATTTAGCTGGCAGTAGTGGCGCTCGCTGTAAAAAAATGGTTCAAATGGCTCTGAACACTATGGGACTCAACTGCTGTGGTCATAAGTCCCCTAGAACTTAGAACTACTTAAACCTAACTAACCTAAGGACAGCACACAACACCCAGCCATCACGAGGCAGAGAAAATCCCTGACCCCGCCGGGAATCGAACCCGGGAACCCGGGCGTGGGAAGCGAGAACGCTACCGCACGACCACGAGATGCGGGCGGCGCTCGCTGTATTGCTGTAGCTTGAGTAACGAAGATTTTTGTGAGGTAAGTGATTTGTGAAAGGTATAGGTTAATGTTAGTCAGGGCCATTCTTTTGTAGAGATTTTTGAAAGTCAGATTGCGTTGCGCTAAAAAAAAAATATTGTGTGTCAGTTTAAACACAGTCATGTATAATTTTTCATAAGGGGACGTTTCATATGTCGATCCTTAGCCGAGGATACCTCACTGGAATCTTCTGATTTTTCTTGTAGTTTGTGTAATTAGTGTAGCTTTTGTTTATTGCTAGCGCGTAATTACAGAGAGAATTTCCTTTGTAGTTGTAGTTTTTCATCGTTGTACACAGTTGTGGCATGCATGTAGATTTGCACCAAGTATTTCGCAGCTGCGCTTGCAATTAACTAGATATTATTTTCAATGCTATGTTAATGTGTTTTGTTATTTTGCTCTTCAAATTGTGCTTTTCTGTGTTGTCGTGTGAAATATTCTGACAATAATGGCGTGTGAAAAACGTAATACTAGGCTTCAAAGTAAACTGAGAAATGACAGTGAAGACGAAAGCAGTGTATTAGCGCCGCAGAGTAATGAATTAACTAATGTTCAAAGTAGTAACTTGGTAATTGTGCATAGGGAAATGGAGCGGGCTGCAAATAATGGTGTAGGCAGTGAAACAATTAGTGAACAGGGAAGCATTATCGATCGATCGGTCGGCAACAGCTCGCCTCAGGAATCCGAAACGAAAAAACACAATATTGCAAATACTGTAGACTCAGGTTTTGGGTCCTCACCGTTTTCTCAAATGAGTCAAGACACATTTTCTGCTTGTCAAAACGTGAATGTTGCCGGTGAAAATGCACTGCCAAAAAGCATAGAGAAACACATTCCAGACACTAATACATTATTATTGCAATTACTGCAGCAAATGAAACAAAATCAGAGACAAACACAGCAACAGTTAGACACAATGGAACAAAATCTTCAAAAGTTAGACACAATGGAACAACACCAGAGACAAACACAGCAACAGCCTCAAAAGTTAGACTCATTGGAACAAACTCTTGAACAAACACGTGAAGATTTAACTACTGAGTTACATAAAATCGAATCGAAATGTCAAAAAGTCTGTAACGACGTAAAAACACAAATTTGTGAGCATTTCCAACCTATTTTTTCGCGTCATGAAAATGCATGACAGAATCACGAAGCAGCCATAAAAGAACTGCAAACTATTGTTCATGAAAATCGTGACACCTTGCAAGCTAAAATTGACTGAGTTGCATCTACCGATTCGGTTATGCAACATGCAAAAACTCAGGAAAACTTAAAAGACACAGTAGATACGATTTCAACACAAATGGACACTCTGAAACTTGGTTCAGAAAAACACACAGAGGAAATAATTTCACTATCGGATAAAGTAGCCGAACTTTCAGATCAGTTCACTAACTTATCTACATAGGTAGATGATGATCTGAATGACACAAGACCTGTAGCCTTCACTGACACTGAAGAGTATGAACAAATTAGAAAATTCAAACAAAATCAAATCAATACACAGTACAAAAGAGAAATCCGGGAAGTACAAGTTAAGTTGGCACAAGTAATACAAGAATCACATATTTCAGAGGACACTCGCGCTCCAGTACGGGAAGAGGGACTTAGAAATACAGAGAAGTCACAAAATAATAACACAGGACATTTCGGAAATTATGAAAGAAATTGGCAAGATGCACCGAATTTTGAAATGGAACCGCTGAAAAGACGTTACAATGACCGATATGCGACTCGCCGACATGATGATTTTGACTATAAGCTGTTCTTTACTACACGTAAATTCAAAACATTTAAGAATTCTGGCAACGACATTCATCCACAAGCGTGGCTCCATCAATTCTCTCATTGTTTTCCTCCCAACTGGTCATTAGAGCACAGATGAGAATTTATGTGTGGCTACTTAGAGAATGAACCAGCTGTAAGAATGCGGTCGGTCATTCACAATTGCCACAGTGAAGGAGAATTTTACCATGCCTTCCTCTCAGCATATTGGTCTCAAGCCACACAAGACCGAGTAAAACATAGCATCATGATGATGAAACACTTTGAACAATCTGAATTTTCCAGTCTTGTGAAATATTTTGAAGACATGTTGCACAAGAATCAGTACCTGTCTAACCCATACAGCCCCTCAGAACTCATTCGCATTTGCTTAATCAAACTGCCTGAACATTTACGACATATTATTTTAGCAGGACGTTGCAAAGACGACGTTGAAGCTTTTCAGGGACTGTTACAAGAACTGGAAATTGACGCTGACAATCGCGGATCGCGAAAACAGGAGCACAAAAATTACAGGTCACATCTGCCACAATTCCGTGATGACAGAAATAATACGCGACAAGGCTATTCTTACAACGTAAATCGTGACCAAAACAGACACCACCCGTATGACAACCGTTGGCAGAATAATAGTTACAGAGAAAGATCGCATTTCCGTAGTAATGAATATGACAGAGACAATCACAGAAACAGACAATATGGCAACCAGAACAATTATTATCACGGGAGACAGAATAACTTCAGACGCAACGGTCCACCGTGCAGTGATAATTCAGGGAGAAATTCTCCACCACTTAACCGACAAGAAAGAAACTACAGGAACTACCGACATGACGACAGACGATATAATCAGAACGACAGACCTGAATTTCATCAGAACTGGCGGGATTTAAACACGGCTGGGCCCTCTGGGCAAGGTGAATTTGTAGAAGTTAGGTCTCCTCATCCCTATAACGACGCACGCCAACAAAGAGATAGCAGACAATGACTCGCACCGCAGGCAGCCACGTGCGCCGGCTGGCTCAGAGAAAAATAACATAGACGCTAACCCTTAGAAAAATTCCAGTATTCTTTACTGACGTATACCACATGATAATTGCGTTAAAGTTGAAACTCTGCGTACTAGGAAGAGCAAAGGGTTACACCACACTTCACATGTAAAACCATTTATTGAGAGATAATCTGCTTTTTAACTTAGTCTTTGCTATAAAATTTTTTCACTTCGAGTTACTAGTATGCTTTGTCAGACTTAGAAACTGTTAACATGCAACAATGTTTTGAAGTTCACTATCCAGTCTAGAACCTAGGGAACACATTTAGACAGTATTTACGAGTGCATTGTTATAGTGAACAGACGACACAGTGTTATTGTGTGTGTACATTCTTCCTTGTTAGTTGCACAATTACGTAACGACTATAAGGCTGACATACTTAGAACATATACTGGTACTGCTAATGAGGTTTTAATGTAACATATTGGTTTACTTGAAAATACATTCTGGATTTAAAGTACTTTCAGTGAGATACCAGATGACACAGTGGTTAGTTTTTGTGGCAGCTACACGATTTTATCACGACGCTAATAATGAGTGACAATTTATATTGTTGCTTTTGCAGTGTTTCTGTTTTATATCTCCACAGTTTTTCTGTATTATTCTGGAAAGTAAAACATGTTTTAGTAGTAACTTTTGTGGTATAGCTACAATGAGACAGCCTTTTCCGTAGCATAACAATACCAATTACAGCAAGACGCACATTTAGCGCTACAGGACATGTATTTGAGTGATTAATTTTGTACTTAAATCATTTATTTTTAAAGATATTTGCAGTACAATGATACAAAGGTTTTCCGTGATACATTTCATTCCATTGCTGTAATCGGTAACACCTGAGGGTATAATTACATTAATCCTCAGGGGGGTACACGTTTACTTTGTGTACCATGTGTTTGGCAAGCACAAGGAGCCCTAGCTAATATGGTATTTGCTTATACATCTTTACACATCGGTACCATATTTCTCTGACACACAAATTACACAGCTATCTGATCATTTAACTGAGAGATAAACATTTTTTTTACTAAATCAGTGACAGATGTTTACGTAATTACACGGTTGGACAACTTCACACTTATGAAATTGTATTTTGTCTGTACTTTGTGAACTGTTCAAATTTTTTCAGAACCATTGTGATACTTTGAGAGCGTTGAATGATGTATTTTGTATGAGATCATGATTTTTAAAGTACGTTTGAGGTAGATGACACTATTGAAATGAGCAGAGAATTTTTTTTAGGTTTTGACATTATTGCAGAAAGCTACGCCTTTTTTGAGATTTGGCTGAGGTTTTATGATGTTATGATGACAATGTGTATTACGCTGTTGCAGTATGTTTATGATCAATAAGCTGATGCTATATGAGGAATTTGATTATGCTACGTATTTATGATGATGAAATATTGAAGAAGTGTCGACGAATATGTATATGTGTAATAAGATAAGGAATAATGAGTAGTGGTTAGGGACTCTGACTTGTGAAAAAGTATGTTGGAAACCAAGAATCGTACTTTAAGAGTTATGAAATGTGTCTCAATGCATGAATGTATCACAATGCCGATGAATATTTTTTGGACACTGTTTTATTTATAGGATTTTGTTTCTACAGATTTGCAATGCAAATTCTCGAACCGTGAAATTTTTATATGAGACTGTCACAGTAGTGCAAACTGGTGTCGTAAATATTTCGGTAAGAAAGCCAAGTGACCTTGACGTAATGCGTCTTGAACGGCCAGCTGTGTCAGACGTCTGGAGAAAAAGCCATTAGTGTGTGCCTTTTCAGAGGCACAGGTAAAAAAAAAAGAGGGAGGCCATTATCCTCACTATTGACATTCCTTTGTAGAAAGCTTCGTAAATACGACATCCTCAAACTTGAAAACGTGATTCCACTGTAGAGTTCTTAATTTATGATAGTTACTGAAATGAAATGATGAGAAACATTTCATGTCTATTGTCTTGCTAGTTGAAAGATTGTTTACTGCATTATGAAATGCCATATGGCTAGTGAATGACGTTTCACACCTTGCTTTGCCTATTTTGTTTACTATCTAGTTCCTAGCTGCACAGTAGCATTGGTTAAAATAAAATTTTATAGATGTACTAATATAAATCTTTTATGCCTACAGATCCAGTAAAAAATAACTTTATGATGGATGTACTCCAAAAAAATGAGGGAGCACAAAAAGACATTTCCACTTCACAGGAATTGCATACATAATTTTTGTCAGTGACTTGGTAACTTGTCTGCTAGAGCAAGTTACAGTGATGCATCATTCTAGTGTTAAGATGTGACATAGGTATTAGACATGGCCATCTTTACTGTAATATTTTTTCTGCTTGAGCTTTTTCATGATTAGATATAAGTTATTGCATTTGGTGCTGCTGTTTGCCAGGCATAATGTTATTAAATTTCACTTTGTATTACTCTGTTAATCTAGTTTTACTACTGATTTATTTTTCTTTTTTGCTGCACATTGCCTTATATAAGTTGTAATATTGCATTTGCTTTGCTAATTTATGCTGCTTGCTTTGCCATTTGTATTTTTTATCATTGCTGTTTGTGTTAATTGTTTTGTGCTGCTGCACTTCCTCGTTCCTTAGTTTAGCATCTGAGCTCAGTAGATTTAAGTTAGCTTAAGATGGGGTAGGCTATATGAGAGAACGAGTTGTGATGAATTGGAAGAAATGCATTGAGAAGCTATAAGAAAATGGTTTGGCCAAAAAAGTATTTTGAAAGAGGATATGAGCAAAAAAGTAGGGTTTAGGGACAACAGGTTTACGTAGGATTTTCTTGGAAATAAATGATGAGGTAAGATAATGGAAAATAAATAATGAGGTAAGAAATATGTGAACATATAAATACAGAAAGCATGCTTGGATAGGATTTTTTTGGTGGAAACAAATGTTGAAATAAGACGAAAGATCTATGGAATGAAGTGTTAGGTTGGACTGCAGTACCAAATGTTACACTGAAAACAAACCCTTCCCTTTCCTCTTGTGTTATTCCGCTATGTGTTTGTGTACTCTTGTATATTTGTGTTCTTCCTGTCTTTATGTGTTTATCTGATGAGAGTTACATTGTAGAATTTTTCTGATAATATGTTATTTACTTTGAAAAGATGTTTAGACATTAATTATTCTGTTTTGTTGCTCATATGTGAAGGTGATGTTTCAAAAGTTATTCGGATCTTTATGTATGCACTTATGTCATAATTCCTGTAACACTGATGTATCTGTTTATTTCTATTCTTTTGTAAAGCCTGTTTTACTACAAATGTTATCTGTATTATTATGTTTTAATGATGTATTTTGTACCTTTGTTATTGTATTTTTATGTTATAAAATTGTAATTTACACCAGTTCATCAAATTATTAACTTGTAAGTTACATTTACTGCACACGTTTTTGTTGGTCATAGTATATGGACAATATGTGAGAAGTTGGGACTGTTAGTGCTTGCACATGTGTTAATAACTCAGCAAGGGACTGGTTAACAGCATTGCTGGTTCTAAGGACAATTCCAAAAACTTTGTGAGTGCACAAGTGGTGGTTTATGGACTTGCTATATTCTCCGCAAGACTCTTCGATGGCGATTGTGCACCTGCACAGTCGCAACAGATGGCTGTTGGCCATCACTACAAGGACAACAGTGGGTCTGCACCTTTGATGATCCACCAATACCATTATTTCTACAAGGACTACAGTGGGTCTACACCTTTGCTGACTCACCAGTACCACTATTTCTACAAGGACTGCAGTGGGTCTGCACCTCTGGTGGCCCACCAATACCGTTATCTCTACCAGGACTACAGTGGGTCTGCTCTGTGATGACCTACCTACCAATATTCTTCAAAACTTCGACTGACTCTGAGGTGGGTTTGCTCTGTTGTGGCCCATTACCTGTCTGCATGTCAAGAGTCAGCACTGTCTTTTCGTTGGAAGGACAACACTACTTCTTCAAGACTGCATGGAAATCCACTACTTCCGTGTGCCTTTTCTTCTACTGCTCAGACTTTGAGAAAAACACTGCTATTTTACTGTGATGAACGATCAGGACTGTCTTAATGGACTGTGAGAAAATTTTAGCTTTTGACCAACATTGTATCAATAAGTGTGTGAATTTGATTTCTTTGTTATTGTAATTATGAAAAATTTTTTTCAAATCTGTATTGGCCACTGCCCAAAACAATTTGTAAAAATTTTTGTGGGGAGCATGGGGGCTATGTAAGTAGGCTGTTTAAGTTTTTATATTGGTAACGCCACGTAGCGCTCTGTATGTGCTGTGTGCAGTCTGTGGCTGGTTTGCATTGTTGTTGGAATATCTGTCATTGTAGTGTTGGGCAGCTGGATGTTAACAGCGCATAGCGTTGCGCAGTTGGAGGTGAGCCGCCAGCAGTGGTGGATGTGGGGAGAGAGATGGCGGAGTTTTGAAATTTGTGAGACTGGGTGTCAATTATGACTATTAAGGTAAACACATTCGGTAGTTTGAATCTTTTATTTAGCTGGCAATAGTGGCGCTCGCTGTATTGCTGTAGCTTGAGTAACGAAGATTTTTGTGAGGTAAGTGATTTGTGAAAGGTATAGGTTAATGTTAGTCAGGGCCATTCTTTTGTAGAGATTTTTGAAAGTCAGATTGCGTTGCGCTAAAAAAAAAAAAAATTATTGTGTGCCAGTTTAAACAGAGTCATGTATAATTTTTCATAAGGGGACGTTTCAAATTTCCTAACTAACAATGCCTCTTGGTCACAGGTTCCGTCAACAAAGCATCTGGCTTGTGTTCATGTATTAGACAGTAATTCGGGTTTCTATGTGCAATTATAGTATTTCAGTTTTATTTAATTAATTCAGTGTAAATAGTATTTAAAATATCTTGTCTTATTGAGGAAGAACCGTGCCAGATGTGTACGTTGAATCACACTTCCACACACAGAACAGTTACACTTGTGCTTTGTTGTTCGTAGTTTTTGTCTCGTAGCTTTTATAGTTGCTGGGGACTTAATTAATTAATTGTGGTAACGGAAATTTCCTTTCATTCTTTGTTGTTATTCTATGCAGTCAGATTGCGTACTAATACTAGTCAGGGCCAGCCGGTTACGAGACTTCGTAGCCGGACATACAGCGACTAAAATTAAAATTATTTGCAATCTATATAATTAAGCCCCCATGCACTGTGTTTCGGTGGCAAGCCTACCTGGATGGCTTGGCCCGTGTCGTAAGTTCAGTGGGCGACGTACAAGTTAGGATGCAATGGATTACCCGTTACAGTGCAGGAAGCGCTACGAGTGTTGCAAAATCATGCGCCATGAAGATCCGCCGTGGCCTTCCCACAGACAGCGTAGTCCCTCATTCAGCTGATGGAATATCTGGGATTGGTGTACACTCGAGACATTCGACGCATCTCGACGATCAATTTTCGGGCACCACCGCAACGCACCCGGGCAAACATACAGAATCACCTACTACGCCTGCTGGATATGAGCCAGAAAGTCACCTTCGTCAATACTCATCTGGCAGCCTGGCTACCCCACATCGCTCAGATTCTGCCCGTCACTGCGACAATGGCGGCTTTCGGGTATTTTATGTGTTCCGGACAAATCTCCAAAGTCCAGTATGATGCCCTCACCTTACAGAAGCGGGATGGTGGGCCCGATCTGGTTAAGAGCCAGGACCAATACTATGCTCCGGTTATGGAAAAGCCAAAATACTAGCTTCACTGGAATGTTGACCACCGAGTTTGCACCTGTTTCGAGACGCCCGCCGACGTCTTTGACACACATTCCACCTCCGAAGTCGCACACCGGCCGCTTCTTTTTATACATATGTACCGAGCTCCCCAGGAATAGGAAGACGACCACTCGCGATATTTACCGCCTTCTCCGACCGTTCCCACCACGAACCCTGTCGAAGGACGTCACCCCCAGGTTTCATTGCCTACAGTATGGAAAAACATCCATCAACCATACCACACCACTGAAACCACCGCGACATGGTGCCTTCTCGTCAACAGAAAATATACTAAAAGACAGAAACCGCACCGCATCGCGCTGGCGGACTCACCCCTGTACCTCAACTGCAATGTCTTACACCGTTTTGAGTGTGGGCAGTAGCAGCAGTGTGGACTCTCGTGCAGAAGGTCGTGGCTTTCTACCTCCGAGTACCCCTACATCACGTCCCTCCTACGATGCTGTTATATCCCGACACGACCTAGTTTCCATCATCATGGCATGGTTATCAACTACCTCTTCCGGGCCGACATCGTCGATCCGGCGGACTTCCGGAAACGTCTCCAAGCACAGCACCACACCCTACGCCGACATCGAAACTATCGGGCCATTTTCGCGAACTATTCGCAGAGTATTTTCGCCAACCCACCTCGGAGCAGGAATCTCGACGAAAAGTGCCAACCAAGACTCGACGATCTCACGTTCCCCTTCCAACGACAGAGTAGAAGTTGTTCTGACGGCGGGACAATGTGGCACATGGCGCAGCAAGTCCTCCTAATTTCTTTCACTTCCCTTTTCTCTACATCTTCTAAATTCTTTTCCTTACACATGTTTATTCACGGATGGGTTTGTATCTGCAACCTATTTGTTTTTATTTCTCACGCACTCTGCTGAAAAAAAAAAAAAAAACAGAGGTGATGTTGAGAAAGTATACTTATTTACGTTTTCTAAAATATTGTTTATTTTATGAAGAACGTCGTCTTTTATTTACGAACAGTAGAGATTTTTATTTGAAAAAAAAAGGTTAGGTGGTCGCTCGCGATAAGCGGGCAATCGAGATTCGAGTCCCTGTCCAGTACAAATTTTCATTGTCGTCGTTCCATTATACAGCTGATGGTTTGTCCATATTCGCATCTGCAAATACGTTTCATATAATATACATAGGATGGGTGTTTCAGTTCTTCACTGACTTGTTCGGAGGGACGGTAAAAGACCATTTTGTTGTTGTGAAGGACATATCTTTTTTAATCCACCATTTATGAGATTTCTACATGAGACAATGAAACGTTCTGAGAATCAATTTCAATTGTATATAGAATCATCATCTTCATGATGGTTTTTTCAGTCAGTTTCGTTGAAATGGAAATCCAAGATATAATTAAACACAAATTTCACTTTTTTACAGATGCTGAGACATTCGACTTTAATCATCATTATATGCTGGACAACTTCACAGCAATGGGCGTCCAATACTGTCGAAGATAACAGGATACTGTTTCATTTTGTGAAACAGTCACAGTTCTGGGGTGACCGGAGTAATGTACACCTCACTTTTGTCGTGGTCCCAAATAAAACAGTTCAACGGGAGTTAATCGGGCGGCTGAGGTGCTCACTCAACACATCTCGCACGATCTCACCAACATCTCCACAGCCGACGTTCGCAGGGCAGAGTCATCATTTCTGAATACCAGAGCCAGAGGTTGGTGTATAAAGGAATCGGTAACCTCTCCATCAGATCCGTAAAGTGCAGAATACAAAAACCTATGGTAAGCTGCACAAGTCAGGTGTAGTGGTGGAAGTTGAGGTCCTAAAACATGATTATCAACGATGATAGTCGATATGTTCACGGAAAAGTTTGTTGCTGAAATCTGACAGCAATCGCATGAGGGTTGTCATAGTCCCAGGTGCGTCTGTTAAAACGAAATTGGCTAGATATAACGCGCCACAGAAAGTTCACGTCATATGCGGTATCGTAGGCATTTTCCAGTGCCCCGATCATATGAAGGATGTACGCGTGTACGTTTTACTGGTGTAATACCCCCGAAACATCCGCGTGAAGACATCAGTGAAGTGTCAGAGATAGAGACACATGTGCAAGATATGATGAGGCACTCGCTCATTGCCCGTCCCTTCCCGAATTACGTAATAATGTCCTGAGATCAAACAACTCATATCCATGCAGAATATTAAAGCTCACGTCCTATGTTCGGCTGTTTTAAGCCTGCCCACTTTTATATTCAACAATGCTCTCACTTTGTTCATAAAGAGATGACTGTAAATAATTTGGGGTCAGGATGAGAACAGGACGAAATAAAAGAATGGGTGAGCTAAAACCTTGGTACCGAGACAAGTGAGGATCTTTGGAACACGCAGTATCTTATAAACTACATCATTAATTTTATACATCGTCTGTAAACGACCTTGACTGCTAAAATACACTCCTGGAAATGGAAAAAAGAACACATTGACACCGGTGTGTCAGACCCACCATACTTGCTCCGGACACTGCGAGAGGGCTGTACAAGCAATGATCACACGCACGGCACAGCGGACACACCAGGAACCGCGGTGTTGGCCGTCGAATGGCGCTAGCTGCGCAGCATTTGTGCACCGCCGCCGTCAGTGTCAGCCAGTTTTCCGTGGCATACGGAGCTCCATCGCAGTCTTTAACACTGGTAGCATGCCGCGACAGCGTGGACGTGAACCGTATGTGCAGTTGACGGACTTTGAGCGAGGGCGTATAGTGGGCATGCGGGAGGCCGGGTGGACGTACCGCCGAATTGCTCAACACGTGGGGCGTGAGGTCTCCACAGTACATCGATGTTGTCGCCAGTGGTCGGCGGAAGGTGCACGTGCCCGTCGACCAGGGACCGAACCGCAGCGACGCACGGATGCACGCCAAGACCGTAGGATCCTACGCAGTGCCGTAGGGGACCGCACCGCCACTTCCCAGCAAATTAGGGACACTGTTGCTCCTGGGGTATCGGCGAGGACCATTCGCAACCGTCTCCATGAAGCTGGGCTACGGTCCCGCACACCGTTAGGCCGTCTTCCGCTCACGCCCCAACATCGTGCAGCCCGCCTCCAGTGGTGTCGCGACAGGCGTGAATGGAGGGACGAATGGAGACGTGTCGTCTTCAGCGATGAGAGTCGCTTCTGCCTTGGTGCCAATGATGGTCGTATGCGTGTTTGGCGCCGTGCAGGTGAGCGCCACAATCAGGACTGCATACGACCGAGGCACACAGGGCCAACACCCGGCATCATGGTGTGGGGAGCGATCTCCTACACTGGCCGTACACCACTGGTGATCGTCGAGGGGACACTGAATAGCGCACGGTACATCCAAACCGTCATCGAACCCATCGTTCTACCATTCCTAGACCGGCAAGGGAACTTGCTGTTCCAACAGGACAATGCACGTCCGCATGTATCCCGTGCCACCCAACGTGCTCTAAAAGGTGTAAGTCAACTACCCTGGCCAGCAAGATCTCCGGATCTGTCCCCCATTGAGCATGTTTGGGACTGGATGAAGCGTCGTCTCACGCGGTCTGCACGTCCAGCACGAACGCTGGTCCAACTGAGGCGCCAGGTGGAAATGGCGTGGCAAGCCGTTCCACAGGACTACATCCAGCATCTCTACGATCGTCTCCATGGGAGAATAGCAGCCTGCATTGCTGCGAAAGGTGGATATACACTGTACTAGTGCCGACATTGTGCATGCTCTGTTGCCTGTGTCTATGTGCCTGTGGTTCTGTCAGTGTGATCATGTGATGTATCTGACCCCAGGAATGTGTCAATAAAGTTTCCCCTCCCTGGGACAATGAATTCACGGTGTTCTTATTTCAATTTCCAGGAGTGCAAATGCAATGCTTTTTTTTTAATTTTTCGACAATATTTCAACCATCCTTACAGATGATCGGCCGTTTTCACATCCAGTCTTCATAACTGTGATTGTGTCGAAGATTAAAAAGAAAGCAAAGGTGGCTGCCTTCTACGACGAGAGTACTGGAAAACTGGTACAAAGCTGCGACAAGTGTGTAAGTCGAAACGGTGATTAAGTACGCAAGTAGCTGGGAGGTGTAGCTGACTGTCGCAAAGAAAACATTTCTGATTTTCGCTATGGTTTCCATTTCGCAACCGATTGAAATTTACTTTCTGGACAACCCTCGTACACTGCTTTTCAGTGTGCTTAAATCAGTATACATAAATGGTAATTCTATTTACTAGCTGTGAAAAATACCTAGGGTTATCACTATCAAATGGAATGTATCGAAAAATCAGTAATGGGAACAGGCGAATGGAAGATGCAGATATTTTGGAAGGATTCTGAGAGCATTTGTCAAGGAAACTGCATAAAAGGGTTCTTGTGTGACTTATTTAAAATTATTCTGCATTGTTTGGTGGAAGACTTCATGAACTCAACAGCAGGACTGTACGGGAAGATTCAGCCCATACCCACACGTATCGGGAAAATGAAAATTTTTGTAATACAAGTGTCGTTGTTTTCATGAAATACGAACAAGTGGAAAACATATTGAAACGCCTGGTTAAACCGCAGGACAGGACAGGTAGTTGGAATTGTGGAAAGGGACCAAAAATGAGCGGCTGTCAGTTAAACTCGAACACATATAACTTTATTTAGTTGCCCAAACATGATTTAAAAACACAACTACAATAAATTTCAAAGAAAGAAGGCCCAAAGCTATGTATATTTAAAAAAATTAAATGAGGCTGAAGGCCCAAACAATGCAAAACTTGGCAAGTAAAGAACTTTTAACTTTAAAACGGCTGAAGGCCTATTATTTAAAACCCAACTAAAAGCATACAAATTCAAACCATCGGCTATGAGCCATTAAAATACACAGTAAAACACCAATAAGAAAAGGCAGTTCAGCCAGCGGCGCTTAGAAGTTTCCGGGGGTCGATCTGCACTTGAAATATTAACGTTCGCTTGGGGGAGACAGGTAGCCGGCCCAACTGTATTCGATCCGCCGGCAACCCAACCAAGAGACAGTCAACGGACCCACCGACAAGACGAATTGCTTTACACCCGACCAGTACAGAAGGAACTCCAAAGCCAAAACGTAAAAGCCGTAGCCACCCACAACCAAGTATGCATAAGCTGTCAAAACTACACACACGTGTTGGACAACGACAATTTGGTGAGGAAAGGACACTACCTGAATTTTACGTCAGTGGACAGGGCAGGTAACCGGAACGTTAACAGTCACAAGGCAGAAAATTTCGCTGGTGCACTTGGATTTCAAATAAAAATTAAAAAAAAAGGATAAACTCCACCGGATGGTGGCCAAACTTTCGCCAACTCGAACACTCGCTGTTGCTCACGAGAATATTCCCAACAGCCAACCATGAAAACCAACGGCACAATGTGAACGGACTGGCTTCGGTAATTAAATCACCACTGAACCTTGATGTCCTGGCTCGGTGAGCCACGAACCTCGTAGCAATCGGAACAGCTCCCACACACTCCGACACTGCGTAGAGACCGCCAGCGGGTCCCGACCAAACTACGCCCCGCCGAGAACTCCTCACTGCTCCACGTCAGCCGACCGACTCCTCAGCACCAATACCCCGACAACATTTAAAATAACTTGTCAATTAAAATCACACAAACCACTCACAGTTTCACGAACACTTGCACGAAGAACCAGACAATGCTAACAGCAGTGACTGTACAATAACAGGGACGAATCATGAGTCGGCAAACACAGCCAACCCTTTAGCAATCGCCGGTCAAATACACGTCGTCCGGGAGGACGACCGACCAACGACCAACCAAAGTTTCCACCACTCCAATCATGTCGGCAACCGGCAGGCGAGTCATGGCGGTCCGGACCACACTGCTGCCGCGGCCCGACTGAACTTGTGCCGCGTGCCAACTCAAACACTGCCAGGTCCGAAGAAACTGCTGGCACGTTCCAACCGACTGCACAACACACGACAACCGGGAAGTAATATCAGTCCAGCAAAGATAATACGCCAGGGCCTGTATCGATAATCACTGCTGCTGCCGCTCACGGGCAGGCAAGGCAGCAACTCAGTGACACCAGTAATTGAAAATTAACATAATGATGCTGCAGTACCGTAAAAACACAAGCTGTAAAATAAGAAATTGCACGAACACGAGCCATGCACGGCTCACATATATTCAAGCTAGACTGTGCTACATTTCTACTGCGTCCGTTAAACATCGCCAATAGTAATCACGAGGATAGCGCACGCGAGGCCGTGGCGTATACGCTGGCAAATAAACAAAATGTGTTCTCTCGCTGTGTACGTGGCGGAGCGGGGAGTGGCTGACGCTCGTACGAAGCAACCTCCGTTGGCCATTAAACAGCAGTGCGTGTTGTATGCATGTGACTGTTGATGGGGGACAACACAAAGCGGGAAAACTAATTCTTGAAATACCGAAGTTCAACAAATAAACTGATTTCTTATATAGGTCCCTTCCTTTGTTAAGAGAGTCACCTTATGTTAGCGCTCATATTTTAATCGAGGCCATGCCATACGTAGATACCTAACCCCCCACCCCACCCCCACCCCCCGGAAAAAAATAGTACACTTGGCAAAATTGTAGAATTTTAGAACTTGTTTTTTGCTCGCGTATCACGTCGTTTCTGGAAACCCAGAATCTAATCTGTAGGAATCAACATGGATTCCAGAAACAGCGATCGTGTGAGACCAAACTCGCATTTGTTCATGAGACCCAGAAAATATTAGATACAGGCTCCCAGGCAGATGCCATTTTCCTTGACTTCCGGAAGGCGTTCGATACAGTTCCGCACTGTCGCCTGATAAAGTAAGAGCCTACAGAATATCAGACCAGCTGTGTGGCCGGATTGAAGAGTTTTTAGCAAACAGAACACAGCATATTGTTCTCAAATGGAGAGACGTCTACAGACGTTAAAGTAACCTCTGGTGTGCCACAGGGGAGTAATATGGGACCACTGCTTTTCACAATATATATAAATGACCTAGTAGATAGTGTCGGAAGTTCCATGCGGCTTTTCGTGGATGATGCTGTAGTATACAGAGAAGTTGCAGCTTTAGAAAATTGCAGCAAAATGCAGGAAGACCTGCAGCCGATAGGCACTTGGTGCAGGGAGTGGCAACTGACCCTTAACATAGATAAATCTAATGTATTGCGAATACATAGAAAGAAGGATCCTTTATTGCATGATTATATGATAGCGGAACAAACAATGGTAGCAGTTACTTCTGTAAAATATCTGGAAGTATGCGTGCGGAACGATTTGAAGTGGAATGCTCATATAAAATTAATTGTTGGTAAAGCGGGCACCACGTTGAGATTCATTGGGAGAGTCCTTAGAAAATGTCGTCCATCAACAAAGGAGGTGGCTTACAAAACCCTCGTTCGACCTATATTGAGTATTGCTCATCAATGTGGGATCCGTACCAGGTCGGGTTGATAGAGAAGCTAGAGAAGATCCTAAGAAGGGCGGCGCGTTTCGTCACAGGGTTATTTGGTAACCGTGATAGCGTTACGGAGATGTTTAGCAAACTGAAGTGGCAGACTCTGCAAGAGAGGCGCTCTGCATCGCGGTGTAGCTTGCTCGCCAGGTTTCGAGAGGGTGCGTTTCTGGATGAGATATCGAATATATTGCTTCCCCCTACTTATACCTCCCGAGGAGATCACGAATGTAAAATTAGAGAGATTCGAGCGTGCACGGAGGCTTTCCGGCAGTCGTTCTTCCCTCGAACCATACGAAACTGGAACAGGAAAGGGAGGTAATGACAGTGGCACGTAAAGTGCCCTCCGCCACACACCGTTGGGTGGCTTGCGGAGTATAAATGTAGGTGTAGATGTAGATGATGTAGATTTTGATTCGATGCGGAATATGCCTGGGGATAGCAGATGTTTTGATAATGGTTTCACCGTCGTCCGCCAGCAGATAGCGTAGTGACATAGCTACCAGAGCGCCAACTGTGTCTGTCCTTTAATAGAGAAAGCTCAAAGCAAGAAGACTCAGTGTGGTGCAAAAGTGTGAAGCAAGCAGGCAGCCGTGCGATGAAAATAGACTTGTGCTTCTACAGCTGACTGAGCGCGTTTGAAAGGCGTCAAATTGTGGCATTCTTAGTGGCGGGATTCGGAGAATTGCCACACCAGTTGGACGTGCTACGTTAGTTGCACAACGATGCTGGTATCAGTCGTCACGTGAACATTCTCACACCCGTAGACGAGGTTACGGACGTGATCGCAGCTCAGATGCCCTCCAGGATCGTCGTACCGTAAGGGCAGATATGGCAGATAGTGCAGCTACCACAGCACAGATAAGACTGCTTGTAAGTTCAGAGGAGTCAACAAGAATTGTGAGACTACGGGCACGCTCACCTCTAGCCCTTCTTCCACTCACGCCGCAGCGTCGACGCGCACAGCTCGACTGGTACCGTCAGAGGATTACTTTGGAAGATGGAATGGCGCGCTGTGGTCTTCAGCGATGAAGACAGATTCTGCCTGCAAGCAAGTGATGGTCGTTTGTCTGTACGACATAGACCCTGTGAGAGCTGTCTCTTTGAGTGCATTCGTCCAAGACACATTGTCCCCAGCCCAGACCATATGGCCTGGGGTGTGCTTAACCATAACACTCGTTCATCTTTGGTGTTTCTGGAATGGATGTTAACCAGCACCCGGTAATAGTAGAATGGTGTTATGTCTGTTCTTTTGCCGTTCTTAGAACAGGAAGTTGAAGCGCTGTTCCAACAGGATAACGCTCGACCACACACTGCCCGTGAACTCAACGTGCTCTGCAAGGCGTGCAGCAACTTCCGTGCCTAGCACAGTCTCCGGATTCGTCTCCAATCGAGCACTTGTGGGATAGCCGGTGTGGCCGTGCGGTTCTAGCCGCTTCAGTCTGGAACCGCGTGACCGCTACGGTCGCAGGTTCGAATCCTGCCTCGGGTATGGGTGTATGTGATGTACTTGGGTTAGATAGGTTTAAGTAGTTGTAAGTTCTAGGGGACTAATGACCACAGAGGTTAAGTCCCATAGTGCTCAGAGCCATTTGAACCATTTTGAACTTGTGGGATATGATAGGAAGAGAAGTGACTCTTACGGCTCGTCAACCAACAACTCTTACGGAACTATGTGAAAAAGTGGAACAGGCGCGGAATAACGTTTCCCACGGCAGTATGCTCCATCTGACGACCGACTGCATTGACGCCTGTGGCTGCGAAATCAGAAACATATGAGTGTTTCAGAAGGGACGATAACTGGTACCTCAGAACGCTTGTGCTATTGATTTGGAAACCTCTGAAGGGATACACCAATTTTTTTTTCTGCAGAATACATTCAGGAAAACCAACTGGACTGTTTCAGACCTCTGTCTTAGCATACCTTCAGAAGCACTTGCAGTTCTGAAAAAGTATCATTGAATTACTGACAACTCTTTTGCAGGAAGCTTGAGATGTTTGTCTTATGGAACGGTTTTAAGGAAACTTTGCTTTTACAGCGACGCACTATTCTACAGAAAGATGAGAAGAGAGCGTATCATTGCAGCTGTGATGAGCGAAGGAATTTTGTTCCCTTTTCTGTAAACTCGTGTTGCGTTATCTCATTACCGACGAATTAATGAGAAGCTTAGAATGGAGTGGAGGGGAAGACCTTTGGAGAGATTGCCTTTCGCGACAAACATCCGGGAGCCAAAGACCATGAGATGCTTAGTTACAGCAAATAATTAACAGGACTGTAAGAAACTTTAAACACGGTTTACGCCTGTTGGACTTAAATTGCTTTTTTTGTACTACTGAGTCCTAAACAGCTTTGTTATTTACTGAGACTGGAGTATATGTTTTCGTATACATCGAAAGGGAGCGTTTGGCGGCTACTGTGTTGCTTGCGCTTTTTTAAGCATGCTTAAGACACTGCTAACGAAATAATCTTTTTTTCAAACAGTTTATATTTCCATTTTTAGCTATGAAGTGATACATGTAAAAAAAAGTGACTTTTACACCAGAAAGCTCCGAGATATAAAAACAGGTTGTTTGGAATCTATGTGCGTGTACTGATGCTACTTCTTGTAGGTTTACTACTTTTTCACTCTGAAGAACCGGTATCGAAATCATTGTTAGAGAAAATATTTCAAAATTTGACTCCTAGTGAAAGAAATTACAAGAAGCACTACGTAATAATCGCACAGTCTGGTCAAAAGTATCTGGACGCCGTATGTAATGCGGAATCGACCACTAGTAGATGTCACGAGAGACAGTCCCGCCAGAGTAAAG
This sequence comes from Schistocerca serialis cubense, assembly GCF_023864345.2. Taxonomy (NCBI): domain Eukaryota; kingdom Metazoa; phylum Arthropoda; class Insecta; order Orthoptera; family Acrididae; genus Schistocerca; species Schistocerca serialis. Next base: position 721,929,495 of record NC_064638.1, read on the forward strand.
GAGACGAGGAGTATTGTGTTGTCAGTAGAGAGGCAATAAGAGCAGAATGGCTCTCTCTGGAGAGCTCAGTAACTTCTAACGAGGAGTAATCATCCGAGTAATCAATGCGTTGGCTCAGTGGTTAGTACACTGCAGTTCCATTCGGAAGGACGACGGTTCAAACCCTCGTCCTACCATACAGGTATAGGTTTTCCGTGGCGTCCCTAAAACGCTCCAGACAAATAACGGGGAGGTTCCTTTGCAAATGAAACGGCAGATTTCTTTCCCCATCCTTTCATAATCCGAGTTTGACTCAGAAGATAGAGTTCCTGAATAGTTCAAAGAAAACTTGAGTCTCATTTCAAATGGGTGTCCCACTCATACAATTGTAGTCGGTGATGATTTCAATCTACCCTCGATACGCTGGAAAAATTATACGTTTAAAGCCAGCGGCATCATCCGAAATTGTACTGAATGTTTCCCCAGAAAATTATTTTGAACGATTAGTTCATGAGCCCACTCGAGCGTAAATGGTTGCGAAAGTATACTTGACCTCTTGGCATCAAATAATCCTGGACAACTAACGAGTATCATGACGAATACAGGGATTAGTGACCACAAGGCAGTTGCTGCTAGGTTGAATATCATAACACTTACAAACATGAAAAAGAAACGCAAGATACATCTATTTAAAAAAGCCGATAACAATGCACTTAATGCTTTTTTAAGAGACAGTCTCCACTCGTTCCGATCTGATCACGTAAGAGTAGAAAAGTTGTGGAACGTTTTCAAAGAGCTAGTGTCGACGGCAATTGAAAGATATATATAGCACGTAAATTAATAAGTGATGGTACTGATCCTCTATGGTACACAAAACGGGTCAGATCGCTGTTGCAGAAACAACGAAAACAGCATGCCAAATTTAAAAGACGCAAAGTCCCCAAGGTTTGCAAAATTTTGCAAAAGTTCGAAATATAGCGCGTACTTCAACGCGAGTTGCTTACAGTAATTTTCGCAACGAAACTCTGTCTCGGAATCTGGCAGAAAACCCAAAGAGATTCTGGTCGTACATAAAGTACACTAGTGGCAAGACGCAATCAAGACCTTCACTTCACGATAACGATGGTGAAGTCACTGATGGCAGTGCCACTGCCGGCCGCGGTGGCCGAACGGTTCTAGGCGCTTCAGTTTTGAACCGCGTGACTGTTAAGGTGAGGGTTCGAATCCTGCTTCGGGCATGGATGTGTGTGATGTCCTTAGGTTAGTTAGGTTAGTTAGGTTTAAGTAGTTGAAAGTTCTAGGGGATTGTTGACCTCAGATGTTAAGTCCCATAGTGCTCAGAGCCATTTGAACCATTTTTTACAGTGCCACTAAAGCAGAGTTATTAAACATAGTTTTCCGAAACTCCTTCACCAAAGAAGACGAAGTAAATATTCCTGAATTCCAATCAAGAACAACTGCCAAGATGAGAAACATTGAAATACATATCATCGGTGTAGCAAAGCAGCTTAAATCACTTAATAAAGGCAAGGCCTCTGGTCCAGATTGTATACCAGTTAGGTTCCTTTCAGAGTATCCTGATACCATAGCTCCATATTTAGCAGTTATATACAACCGCTCGCTCACAGAAAGATTCGCACCTAAAGACTGGAAAATTACTCGACTCACACCAATACCCAAATAGGGAAACAGGAGTAATCACTAACGTCGATTTGCTGTAGGGTTTTGGATCATATATTGTGTTCGAACGTTAAGTACTACCTAGAAGAACAGTGCAACAAGAGGTGTTTTTTATTTACAAAACAAATATTTTTTGTGCTTGCTGCGAAGGACGGCCACACAAACAAACTCGTTAAGCTTCATAGTTTTCAAGAACTGGAACAGAACATTTCGGATGAGATTACAGTAATTCCCGCAATCCAGCTTCAATCCGCCTTCAGCAAGTTGCTGACCAGGGCCCAGAAGTGCCATGAGATGAATGGTGGTTACCTTCAACATGTGCTATAGTCAGATTAGTACTGTATTTCCTTTCCTCTTCTGTGTTTTTTTGTACCCTGAACTATGTTTTCTGTGCCTCTTTTATTTGCACCACCCTGTATATGGAAACATATGGAAATCCTAATTTATACTACCATGAGACACGAGAAATCCTTTTTGAGTGCCAATGCTGATCATTTAACAAAGAATTCAACAAATAAAAATATTTCAGTAATATATGAGAAGTTCTCAATATATGGTCCAAATAAAAACATGGGAAACATATGTTATTAAGTACAGAAACGACAAAGTAGTTCTGTTCCTCTTCTACTCTGGAACATTGTTAATGAGCTCAGTCACGTCAAGATAAGCAATGGATCCATCATCCCTTTGATAACTAGTCTGAATATAGCCCATTGCAAAATATACATGCTTCGTCTGGGTCTTCTCCGTCTGATGAAGTTGGAGAATCATGCTTTTTGAATTTCTTTGAGCTGATTTAATCTTTCCAACTTGCATTTTCTGCTACTTCACCTTCGTTACAGCGTGACTCTTTTGTTTCTTCTCCATACAAAAGTTTTAGTTTTGGTTCTTCTTTGTGTTTCCTCACTTTTTCTTCAACTTCCAAATCATTTTTGTATGAAGAGCAACTCAGTATTACTACTTTGCCCTTTCTCCTATTGGTTACTTTCTTTGTAGTTTCTATCAGGTCAGAGTATGGAGGAGGCATTAACAACTTTTTCCAACCTAGTTTTGTCCCATATGGAGTATCCGATTTTGCCCCACTGTGCAAGACAGAACAAAACATGGCGCTAGAAACCTGGCATTAATATTATTTGCAACATACGAACATTGAATCAGCTTATTCGAAATAGTTACTTAACTATTTTATTAGGTAATGTTTCTCTTCAAGACACTGCACCAAGAAGTGCCAACATCGAATAAAATTTCAGCGAAAATTGTAAATGGTCTAGAAGGAACGCAACAGGCGGCCGCTGATGGCGGTTATTTAAAACTACCCGAGTGACGGTTGCTAGTGATTCAGAGTGGTATCAGACGGTTGGCAGCACTAGTCACAGAAATGCGAAGTTACTCGGTTTGACCTGCATACCCAGTTTTACCTTGATTTCCCCTAAAACATCCTTACGGCTGATGACTTCTACATCTGCATATACATCCGTACTCTGAAACTAACGTGATATAGGTGGCATCGGACATATCCCATAGCAGCACAGTTTAGGGTTTATTCCTTTCTATACGGTGTAATTGTTTAAATTCCACTGTGTTGTCGGTAGTAAGTCTATTTTCTCTTCGAGGACCCTACGTAGACTCCACCTAGGTGATGTAGTATGTTCCAAAATTCTTCACTTCCCACTGGTTCTTGGAACTCTGTAAATAGGCTTTCGTTGGATAGTTGGCATCTATCTTCAATCGTCTGCCAGTTCAGGTTGTTCAACATTTCTGTGACGCCCTTCCGAGAGGGTCAGCATTTGTTACGCTCCTCTTTTTAACGTTCAGCAACCCCTGTTAGTTCTTTTCAAAATGGGCCACGCGATGGAACAACATTCTAAGATAGAACTCACAGCTGTGTTTTGACTTTTGTAGACCGACAGAATTTTTCCAGCGAACTTTCCAACGAAGCGAAGTCTACCATTTCCTTTACCTACGATTGAAGCCATGTCATCGTTTCATATCCCCATAAATTGTTACACTCAGGTATATGATCTGATCGATTCAAATCATGAGTCATTGTTATTGTAGTCATCGGACACAGTTTTTTTTGTGTTTCGTGAATTTCAGAATATGACAATGGTTTGTTTACAAATAACTTTTGTGCTGCGAGTCACGATTTTATTTTGTTTGTATTTTACATGACGCATTCTGGGAAATGATACACATTTTGAAGGAGCTTCTTCTTTGTTTATGCCATTTTTTCGTAATGTTTTTGATGTGTGAGGCTCTGATTTGTTCTGTTGACCACACTCCAATATGTAAAAAAAAAAAACACACAATTTTTAGCTGATTATCGAACTTTGTATGTGATTAGAGGCAAAATTTGGAAGCTGTACTTGGGGTTTTCTTATGGCCGATTTTTGCAATCTCACAGGTGTTAATCATAACACACACTTTTATGTGAACAGTACACATCGAGAATAACAAACTTACGTAAAAAGACAGTTACAAAGCTGTTTTTCAGATGCAGTCAACAGAGATACTGTTGTAAGTCGACCACAGAGTATGATATGTTTTGTACAGAGGGTAGTTATCTTAACAGTCTGGGTCACAATATTCTTATATATATTTACAATGGCGCTTATTTCCACTTTTATTTTAAATATGCTGTCGAAGCATCTGAATGATTCCCTTGCAAGTTTTCCGTTTCATATTTTATCTCCATATTATCTGTAACGTGAATTACACAGTACAGGACATCCATTTGGAAAAGTAAAGCAAAACGCAAAAGTACTCCAGCGTCTAAATGTAGTTGTGTATCGTAAGAAAACTCACACTCGCTTGTACTTGCACGCAGACAGCTACCACCAACTTAGGGAGAGTAATGGAATACTAAAACTCTAGTACACAGGGTACGCACCGTCTCAGACGCAGAGAATCTTTCGTAGGAACAGGAACACCTCAAATGTATGTTCCGAAAAAAATGGATACTAGGAATGGCAGAACAGGCGCGCTCTGCGACTGTCCACCACAGTACCATCTGTAGAGACAGATTAAGTCATGCAGGAAGAGCCAGCCACTGCCTATTTACAGTACACGGCGCGGTAATGAGAAAAATCGGGCGCACACTGATAAAGCACAAGTAAGAACTGTTTTTTGTCCTCTCAGTAAAACACAGGCATTACAGGGGAGCGGCAAAGATGACATTTGTTTACAGAAGGCAGGGGTATATCAGTCTGCGTGCCAACGCGCCAAGACAACTGTATTGGACAAATAGAGCGCAACTATCGAAGCTCTCTGCCGATAACATCAGTGACACACTCGACTAATGCATACCAACAACTTGGCGGCCACAGAGTACTGTTTGTCCGAGACTCGTGCGATAGAATTCGAACGTACAAGGGTTTTTGGACAAGCTTCGAAATACTGGGACAGCATCGTTCGAGAAACTAGAGAAATACGCATCGGGGATAATACCATCCACAGGGCCGGCGGCACGGCTTGGAAACCTGCACTAGGCCTAACTAAGCAGACGTTCAGCAAGCACACAGGTCTGGCGGCCAGGGCAGGCGAAGTAGCCACACTCACGCTGTCGCAACTGGGCGCCATTTTCGGCGTCGCTGGTCACAAACATACACTACTGGCCATTAAAATTGCTACACCACGAAGATGATGTGCTACAGACGCGAAATTTAGCCGACAGGAAGAAGATGCTATGATATGCAAATGATTAGCTTTTCACAGTTCGGATGAATCCAGGTTCTGTTTACAGCATCATGATGGTCGCATCCGTGTTTGGCGACATCGCGGTGAACGCACATTGGAAGCGTGTATTCGTCATCGCCATACTGGCTATCACCCGGCGTGATGGTATGGGGTGCCATTGGTTACACGTCTCGGTCACCTCTTGTTCGCATTGACGGCACGTTGAACAGTGGACGTTACATTTGAGGTGTGTTACGACCCGTGGCTCTACCCTTCATTCGATCCCTGCGAAGCGCTACATTTCAGCAGGATAATGCACGACCGCATGTTGCAGGTCCCTGTACGGGCCTTTCTGGATACAGAAAATGTTCAGACTGGTGCCCTGGCCAGCACATTCTCCAGATCTCTCACCAATTATAAACGTCTGGTCAATGGTAGCCGAGCAACTGGCTCGTCACAATACGCCAGTCACTACTCTTGATGAACTGTGGTATCGTGTTGAAGCTGCATGGGCAGCTGTACCTGTACACGCCATCCAAGGTCTGTTTGACTCAATGCCCAGGCGTATCAAGGCCGTTATTACGGCCAGACGTGGTTCTTCTGGGTACTGATTTCTCAGTAATCACATGTCAGTTCTAGTATAATATATTTGTCCAATGAATAACCGTTTATCATCTGCACTTCTTCTTGGTGTAGAAATTTGAATGGCCAGTAGTGTAGAACGTTCGCCTGCGCAGCCGCCGACGTGCCCTCGGCCGCGGACCGCATACAAGACGGCTCGCGGTTTGAGGGTATGTTAAGTCGGCCGTGAGCCCCCATCAGGCACCTCGTCAGCACACCTGGCGACACCAACATTTCTGATAGGCAAAATATTATGATAGTTGGATACGGTGAACCGGCATCACAACTATTGGTCAGACATGTCAAAAATATTCATAATCAGTTCAAAATACACTGAAGCGCCAAAGAAACTGGTATAAGCATGCGTATTCAAATATAGAGATATGTAAACATGCAGAACACGGCGCTGCGGTCGACAACGCCTATGTACGACAACAAGTGTACAGCACAGTTGTTAGATCGGTTACTGCTGCTACAATGGCACGTCATCAAGATTTAAGTGCGTCGGCACACGATCGGTGGGACCCAGCAGCCCCGAGATAGCGATGAAGTGGGGATCTTCCCGTACGACCATTTCACGAGTGTACCGTGCATATCAGGAATCAGGTAAAACGTCAAATCTCTGACATCGCTGCGGCCGGAGAAAGATCCTGCAAGAACGGGACCAACGACGACTGAAGAGAATCGTTCAAAGTGACAGAAGTGCAACCCTTCTGCAAATTGCTGCAGATTTCAATTCCGGACCATCAACAAGTGTCAGCGTGCGAACCATTCAACGAAGCATCATCGATATGGGCTTTTGGAGCCGAATCCCCTCTCGTGTACCCTTGATGACTGCACGACACAAAGCTATATGCCTCGCCTGGGCCAGTCAACATCGACATTGTACTTTTGATGACTGGAAAGATATTGCCTGGTCGGACGAATCTCGTTTCAAATTGTATCGGGCGGATGGAGACAATCACATGAATTCATTGACCCCGCATGTCAGCATGGGACTGCTCAAGCTGTGGATGGCGTGCAGTTATGTGGGACCCCTGATACGTCTAGATAAGACTCTGACAGGTGACACGCACTTATGCATCCTGTGTGATCACCTGCATCCATTCGTATCCATTGTGCATTCCAACGGACTTGGGCTATTCCAGCAGGACAATGTGACACCCCACACGTCCAGAATTGCTACAGAGTGGCTACAGGAACACTCTTCTGTGTTTAAACACTTCCGCTGGCCATCAAGCTTCCCAGACATGAACATTATTGAGCATATATGGGATGCCTTGCAACCTGCTGTTCAGAAGAGATATCTACCCCCTCATACTCTTACGAAATTAAGGACAGCCTTGCGGGATTCATGGTGCCAATTCCCTCCAGCATTACTTCAGAGATTAGTCTACATCTACATCTACTTTGATACTCCGCAAGCCACCCAACGGTGTGTGGCGGAGGGCACTTTACGTGACACTGTCATTACCTCCCTTTCCTGTTCCAGTCGCGTATGGTTCGCGGGAAGAACGACTGTCTGAAAGCCTCCGTGCGCGCTCTAATCTCTCTAATTTTACATTCGTGATCTCCTCGGGAGGTATAAGTAGGGGGAAGCAATATATTCGATACCTCATCCAGAAACGCACCCTCTCGAAACCTGGCGAGCAAGCTACACCGCGATGCAGAGCGCCTCTCTTGCAGAGTCTGCCACTTGAGTTTATTAAACATCTCCGTAACGCTATCACGGTTACCAAATAACCCTGTGACGAAACGCGCCGCTCTTCCTTGGATCTTCTCTATCTCCTCCGTCAGACCGATCTGGTACTGATCCCACACTGATGAGCAATACTCAAGTATAGGTCGAACGAGTGTTTTGTAAGCCACCTCCTTTGTTGATGGACTACATTTTCTAAGCACTCTCCCAATGAATCTCAACCTGGTACCCGCCTTACCAACAATTAATTTTATATGATCATTCCACTTCAAATCGTTCCGCACGCATACTCCCAGATATTTTACAGAAGTAACTGCTACCAGTGTTTGTTCCGCTATCATATAATCATACAGTAAAGGATCCTTCTTTCTATGTAGTCGAGTCCATGCCACGTCGTGCTGTGGCATTTCTGCGCGCTCGCGGGGTCTCTACACGATATTAAGCAGGTGTAACAGTTTCTGTTGCTCTTCGGTGTAAATTACGTGTCAGAAGGCAGAAATCGATAAGGAGATATTAAACATGCATAAAGTATTTCGTCAGTGCGGTCAGTACTTTTTTTTACTTCAGATGGAGGGGTATAACTAAAAAGGAAGTAGTGCTGTCAAAGGAACAGAAACCATGGAGGTGTGTAATTGTGTGTAAGAAAACAGAGTAAATGTGCAAACGGAAAATACGCCCTTACGAGTGAAATAATAAAAAAAATATTGTACTCTCATTTCTATGTTAGTATAAAATAACTGCATGTGTCTTGCATAACACCTGCTGTAATGCTGCAGAAGGATTAAAAAGTCAGATACAATTTCAAGCAGTCTAAAATTAGAAAATAATAAAAATAGTTGGCACCTAGACCCGGAATCGAACTCTCGAACTCTAGTATCCTAATGCAGAACTCTACTTACCACCAATTCTGGCAGCATACCTGTAGTAAACTGAACGAAGACACCTGTCCCTCATGTGATTACAGTGTTCAAAAATGGCTTACTTTCGCGTCCATTTTCAGCCAAAAATATGCACGGGACGAAATTTTCTTACAGGCGTTTTTGTGCTGTTAGAACAGAAGGAATCGCGTCGCGGCATCCGTCTGCACGAATTTTGATATACCTTGTTATAAACCAGTGATAATAGAGTTTATCTGGCTGTTGAAAAATGTATAATTTTATATTTCGCGTAATTTACTTTCATGTTTACTAGGCCGTACGCGTTTGAGCTCAGAGTTTTCAAGCGACCGTTAGCAAATGACATTATTACGGTTATAACTTAGGTTTATTAACGCATTCTGAATGTGAGGCTTTCCCACTGCTGGTGGTCTTGTGGTTGTTATGTGTGAGGGAAATCAATTTTCAAGGGTCTCTTCCGCACAATGTCGTGTTGGGACCTTTAATTCTCAGTTAAGCCATACACTAATTTACGCACTTCAGTGAAATAACATTGTTTACAACACAGGGCAATTCACTCTACCTGATACCCAGGAACCACATTCAAGTCTAACAATAACAAAATTGCGTGACATTTATTATCTATCAATGGGAAGAAATGTGTATGTGCAGTACTACATTAGTGACTGACTAACTGACTGGCTGGCGTGGGCAAATGAAAGTAGCTTTGACCAGAAAAATCCGGTGTACCTATTCGCCAATGCGCAGTAAAGGCACTTGGAAAAGGAATTGTCTCACTTGCACACAACAGCCAGTACAACACGTAGTGACGTAGTAAATACAACAATGACGTACACATGACACAAACTTAAGCATTTTTTGTGACTTGTGTCGGGTTATGAAACTGTAACTGGATCGCAGCTAATAGAAAGGTACAGTTGAGATTCGTACTATTATCTCTTAATCAGTAAGCAGAAACATACTATCCTTTAATTACTAAGATGATGAGACCAATAAGTTACACGTTCCTGTATCTCTATCACCTATCGTCAACGCCTCTGTCTCTCTACAGTTCCGACTCCATTCCCGAGTTCGAATAATTTCACACTGAGTTCATTTTCTTCCTTTTTGTCACATAGTCTCAGTGCTGCATCTAAATCAAGGAAATATATTTTACAGCAGCGCTAAAAATTCTCACCATGTCAGGCAGTGAGGTGTTATTGTCTTCCATTTCAATCCGTTTTGATACGTGCATATCAAATGTCGAAAATAAAATATAGAACGGGCAGAGGATTGGTGCCCTTCAATCCAGTCAATACTACGCTGTGATCCAATCGGGAAGGAAAGTTAGAGTTTAGCGTCGACTGCGAAGTCATTAGAGACGCAGCACAAGATCGGATAACGAAAGGATGGGGAAGGATATCGGCAATGCTTGTTTCAAAGGAACCATCCGAGTATTTGCCTGGATAGGTTTATGGAAATCACGGACAACATAACCAGGAGAGCCTGACGCGGATTTGGATCGTCGTCCTCCCGAATGTGTGTCCAGTGCGCTGACCGGTGTATCACCTGCCTCGGTACGTAACAAGGAGCTCCCCCTGGTTTCGAAGACTTCTAGCGAGCAGAAAGCTGGTACCTACCTCGGTACGAATTCGTACAAACTATAGTTCAACATGTTCACACTTATGTCGGATAGGCAACTGCCAGAAGAAAGAAGAAGAAGGTGTAAACCAGTAGCTTTTTTCCTGCAGAGTCTTCGAAGTACAAGAAAATAATTTACTGCAAAAGTTTGTGAAATTGAAAGTTCCATTTACAACAAGGGCTTCTGCTCTATTCCGTCATAAAGATCCTCAAATATCTTGTACATAAAACTCTTTTTTGTTTTATACGAGATCTTAACGTGTGTATACGAAATTTTGTGTTCCATCTGTGGTTGTATAATTACTTTACTCTCCAGGTTGGGCTTCTCAATCTCTCTTGAGTTCTCTCTTTATTTTCTATTCTGTCTACAGTCGATATGTCAAGAAGACTATTGAACCTAAGTGTGAAATTGTAAAATAAGTTAAAATTATAGTTCAAACTATTTGTAATGCGAATCTCTGCATGTATGATTTTATATATGTACCAAGCTATTGACATTGTGGTTCGACAAATCCAAACAAACAAATGAAAAACTTCTCGGTGATAATAGATTGTAAATTGGGGAATAAATTGATAACAGGCACTCATGTCCGGAAGCAAAATATATAGGATCGGAGATGCGCTGATCAACGCTTCCCGAACAGCACTTGTCGGTGTTCATGTCCAACTATACATTTTACCTAAATATTGGCCCTAATAACCCAGAGTGACATGACTGCAAGCATCGCTCGAACTTGAGAATGCACGAATTTAATCTCCTGAAATAATGTCCAGCACAGCAATGCAACAGTTTCGTGTGCTTCGCTGTGCGGTATTTGACACCCATAATCCTTTAACTTTGCGATTCCTTCTTTAGTTCTGTTTCATCCGTTATCATTGCGTCTTTTCAACAATTGCAATGAGGTTACTTGTAGTATAAATTTATTTACTTAATTTTCATTTCTGGGTCACCAACTACCTTCAAATAATCAGCCACGTGAATGACTGTTTTTTACTATAGGGTCTGCCACTGTGCAAGTTTTACCTGTTTTTGGGCACATCATTAGATTTTGACGATCTTTTATTGCACCACACTCTTAGGAATCGCTCTCTTTATATCCCCATTTTCTCAGGTTGGTATTCTCCTATGTGACGCCATTTCTTTAGCGGTTAAACACCCTCCATGTCGTGAATGGTCGATGATCCCCAGCAGTCAGCTGTTCTCTAGTTTTTATTACTCGTCTATAAGGCTGGCCGTTCCCACAAAATGTCGCTGGCACTTAAGTCGTCTGTGGTTTATTTGGTAGCAGTAGAATTGGTGCCTGTGATCGTCAGACTGTTTCCTCCTTTGGGACTCAACTACAACTTGCTTTCTGATTGTAGATGGAGCTATGCCGACAATGGAGTAAATTTCTTGAACTATTGTTGGTTTTAGGGGGCCACACACTACATTAAGTTGCCAGTACTGTAAAGGCTGCCTATATTAACACTTTCTACATTAGAAGGTCGGCAAGTAGTTTGTAGTTGGATGTCACAGTAAGGAATGACCCAGTGTTAATAATGTCACAGATTCAAAATCATCGTGTTTTTAACTATCTGATGAGGTTTGCAGACGTGAATTTCCTTCTCTTAGTCATTTGGTGCTATGAAGCATGAATGGGTGTTCCGTCTACAACCGTCTGAATGTCCGTCAAGTGATGAGTGCAAATCAGAAGAAGAAGAAGAAGAATAAGACACGAAGCATCGACTAATTTCATACACCACTCCACAACACACAACAAAAATATTTTATAAGACCATTGGTTAAGGCAGAAATTACCCTTGCAACATCAGCTGCAGTCTTCCTATCAACCCGAAAGGGTGGAGTTGTACTAAACAAGATGTTCAAGTACTTAAATGTATGTGATGTAACTTTTCATAGGTACTATGAACATAATATTTAGATATTTTGTGTGGTAATTATATGCGTTTTTATTTATGATAGAATAATTTTTTTGCATAGTTTTGCGTTTCTTTCGTTGGTGTCATACTTGAAGGATTTACTCATGTCTTTATTTTTTTTTATTTTATATTTTTTGCAAATGTCAGTTAAAGAAACGCACAATAGAATAATACTTGAAAATGATATTATGTAGACATGACGGATAGCTGCATAGCGATGACCAAATAAACATATAGGTAAAAGTCCTGAGTATCAAATTGGCATATATATCGTGTGGAGCACAGCATCTAGAAATAACACTGGAGAAGTCCTTGCAGTCGTTGGAGTGTACAGGAAGGAGAATGTTCAATCCAGCAGAAAGTTAAAAGAAAGAAAACGCACAGATACAAAACTACCATATAAATTATTTTTGATACACCAAAGAATGCCTCAAAGAACGAAAAGATAACATACCTTGACATTTTTCGAGATCCCTTTGACGGGTCCGTCCGCTCTCATAGTTGTATGGACATGACAGACAGACGGACAGATACATAGAGAGAGACAGAGAGAGAGAGAGAGAGAGAGAGAGAGAGAGAGAGAGAGAGAGAGAGAGAGAACCGTCTTCATTGAGAGCTGTTTTTCATTCGCGTTTTTGTTTGTGTTTGTTTGCGAATTATTTGTTTTGAAAAATGTCATATTACCTCCTTGAGCTGCTGGGAAAATTCTTTATTTGCATAAACAGTTTTGATCGACTGACTACCATCAGGTTCATAAAAGTATTCACAGCTTCATGTTAGCAAAATATAAAATTATTATCGTCAAAATGAATTACTCACCGTTATCATATCGTAATATAAATAAAACTGTCAATTTATAAAAACCGTGCAAGGTAGTGTACCCATTCATGTTGTAACAACAATCGGGATTAATGCTGTCGTAGACTGACGATGTAATTTATATTACGATATGATAACAGCGTCTAAATCATGGTTTTAGCTTTTGATGGTAATGATTTTATGTTTGGACTAGCTTGAAGCTGTGAATACTTTTATGAACTTGATGACGGTCAGTCGACCGAAACTGGTAGTGTAAGCAAAGATTTTTACCAGCAGCCTCAGGTGGTACTATTATATTTTTTCAAATATACACTAGATGTGGGGCACCAGCTGCTGACAATAAAATTATTGCTTTGCCGTGAAAATTTTCTTCCCTTCAGTTACTGTATTTTCTGTCAAAGAGTCTTTATTACAGCTTGCCTGGTTTTAACGCTCTGGTCCACCCTCTACCTACCCTCTTTTCCCACACACGCACTACTCCGAGACGTACTTTAGCCCTGCAACGTACTTCTCCGCTGTTATTTCCAAGTACTCTGCTTTACTAGTCTGCACGCGTCGTTGTTGGCCTGTAATTCCCTTCGCTCCCCGTCGAACGGTACGGAATAATTACGGCAGGGCCCGCACCGCAGCTGTCT